>NW_022045175.1:0-50706 GCF_900880675.1 Sparus aurata | reverse complement strand
CTTGAAAATTGCTGGCAGTAGCTAATTACAGGTCGTCACTACAAATAAACAGGTTCTCAAGCAACGTACCTGACTACATAAAGGTAAATAATAATATACGGTCACGCTTTTCTCTTGTAACTACTATTGCAAAATTGCATCCGCGTTACTTTAACTGGACAGCAGTAAACACCAGCCGAGGTTTGGCTAAGCTTTATGATGTAACGTTAAACACTTGAGGCAGGAGAAGGGGGCTGTTATTTGAAACAACGCGGGGCAGACGGCCAATAAGCTCGTAAAACTTTCGTTAGTCTGCAGTAACATAAAAGTAATGTCGTGGTAACAAACTTAACTACTAACCAATGAGAAGAATCAATGTTCGTTCTTACTTTCTTCTGGAGCCTCTTGTTGTCCGGCGGCCATTACTTCCAGAAACTCCGCCGTTGCCATGGTCACATGATGCCGTCCTCACGTCTTCCGCAGGCAGGAAGAAGTGGGCGGCACCGTAGGCGGCGCGCAGTAGCTCATTAGCACTTAAAGGGAAAGGCACTGAAACAGGCCACCTGGAGCAGGGCTGTGAAACTGGTGTTTCAAGAACCCTGCTGTGCTCAATCCTTCAGCTTATTTCGACCAAAGCATGTTACTAACATTCCATTTAGACTTCAAGGAACCATGTTAAGAAGCAGAAATGAGCATAATATGGGACCTTTAATTCTGCTGACTGTTTTCATGAATGAAGATGACATTTCCCTGCAGACACACATGGGGGCGCTGTTCTGTCTGGTCAGTGGAGCGTGTATTGTCTTACAAAAGAGCGACGAGGAAGACGAAGTGACGTGGTTCTCAACCGTTTAGGTGAGACCGCGACACACGCAACCAGATGAGGCGGGTGAACAGTTGATGCAATGGCGCTAATGGAAGAACTTTTAAAAACTATTAGGCGTTCAGATACAAAGAAGAACAAAAGAAGAATAATTAGATGGATGCAGAAACGTGGTATCATGAAGAGGACGATGAAGTGCGCAAAATGCAATCGAAGGATGCATCTGGTGACATGCCATGTCAAGGATGGGCTGTGGTGGTAAGTAGAAGCTAACTCTAACTTTCTAATCTAGCTATATTATCATTTGTTATTTAAGAACAGTTATTAGCCATCAAGACAGACAACATAGCAGCAAGTAGTAACATTTGGGTGTAACGTTATAATTGGATCATGTCATATTAAAGAGCCAGAAGTCTGAAATTAGCCCTAACTTCAGTAGCATTAATATTATAAAACTTTTGGAAATCACTACAATATGTTCTAGTTATCCCGTATCATATGCTATTTGATATTTTTGTGTGGTAGTCTACTTCTCAGGATTTTACCTTCTTTTTCTTCAGGGTCTGTAAGCATCATAAAAGTTCCCCACGATCTGTACGCAGTGGCTCAATATTCAGCAAATCTCACATCCCTTTGACAAAATGGCTTGAGTTCATGCACAGGTACAGTATTCATATATTAAAGAAATCAAATTTAAGTTTCTTAAATAACATATTTAGCAGTGTGATTTATATATGTGTAGTTGATGTAGGATCCTTTACATAGTGGATGGTGCTTGTGGACTGGAGCACATCATATTGAGCCGTGTTCCTTATACTATTGTCCATCCATTAACATACATTGAGGGAGACAAAATATTAGGAACACTTTTCAATACATTGCACTCCAGTACACCAGAACAACCCATTACAACCTCAATAATAAACATAAAGTATAATTATCACCTTTCTGACAAGTCACAGGTATCTTCTTGCACCTCATACAGTACAAATTGGAATGGCACTAACTCCTGCTCGCCTAGTACAGTTTACTTTTAGTTTCATGTCAGCCCAATTCAATGACAGGATATTATGCAGGCCATGTCAATTAGGTTTCCTAATGACTTTTCTCTTTCCTTCAGATTTGCACAAGGTTTGCAGTTGAAGCAACTTGCCATGATCACTGAGAGGATAGCAGCAAGCTCCAGGACATTGACAAAAATGGCGAAAGTACTCAGAAAGGTTGTCACATTACATACTAGTCTCTAACTATTATTGATTAGGTAAAAAAATAGATGCTTGATAAGTTACTACTGTAGACAATTGGATTCAATATTGCTACACAATTATTTGGTACATTCAGTGACACATGCAATGTTACATAGTCCTAAACTTGTGCATACATATTTATCAAATTCCATACTTCAGCCATTGTTACAACTCAACTTGCTAATTTTTTATTTCTTCATTTTAAGGTGTTTGTTGTTATCGACGAGAGCAAATTTGCCCACAAACGAAAGGTGGGCTGTATATTTGTATGCATCTGTACTATATTTAAACCAAGATTTTATGACAAGGGGCGGTTCTGCTCATTATCATTCTATGATTACTGTCAAGGAGAAATGCAAATGTTCTTGTTCCGCAATGTTTTATTTTCAATCAGCATGAGAACAATCAGGCAGTCAATATTAATAATTCATTATCATCACCCTCTTAAAATTCGGCTTATGTCATATTTTCAAGTTTTTCGAAACCTGAACCAATATCTATATTTGGTTCAGTTTTTTCAATTTTTTTTTTTAACTTGAAAATATGACTATGGCAAATATTTTAAGAGGGTGACGATATACAAGCTGTAAATGAGGATTGTGCAGCACACCCTCTGACCTGTTTTTTAAAATGCAGAATAATACTTTATCCTGCAGTGCATGTGGAAAGGACACATATTGAAACCCAAAGCTTATTAAAGTTTTTGTCTTTTCTTATTTACTTTCAGTACCATCGTGGTCGATGTGGCAACACTTGGCGCCGTGAACGGCAGTGGGTCTTCGGGATGCTGGAGGTTGACGGGAATTCCAGAAGACCCATTCTGAGACTTGTCAGGGATCGCACAAGACAAACCCTTATAGGCCAAAGTAGATGCCATATAAGACCCAGAACATCCATTCTCACTGATGAATGGCGTGCCTACAAGGGGCAACTTGCTCAGTATGGATATGGTCAGTATTCTGTCTGCCATAAAAAAAAACTTTGTTGACCGAGAGACTGGTGCTCATACTCAGCATATTGAGCGTGCATGGCAGAACTACAAGCTGGAAGTATGGCGCCATAGAGGTAATCGTACTCCTGAGTCACTGAAGCTTCATCTGAAGATGATAGAGTGGCACCACTGGTTAGGTGTACGCCATTACAATGGTGTCTTGGGCAGACTTTTTCATGATTTAAAAAAACAAGTCAAGTAAACATCAAATATCGGACTCAAACTTTGCCTCATGGCACTTAATCATGCTCTCTCCTGACTAGATCCTTGCTTGTGTTGTATCAATTCTCACATGTATGCTGCTTTAGATAAACATCATCTGCTCTGGAACCCTCTGTTTGAGAAGTAATACAAATGATGCAACAGTTTATGTTTTCGGTTTTGTGTTGAAATACATGAAGGAAAAATCTCTTGACTTGTCTGTTGCTTTTGTTAAGGTATTTAAATCATTTGACAGTATAATTACACTTAATGGCACCTTAATGAAAGGTTCAAATTGTTCCACTTTACTTGAATTCATAGAAAACAGTTATGACACTGTTATAACCTGATTTAACTATGTAATTACACTTCATGACATCTTAATGAAAGGTTCAAATTGTTCCACTTTACTTGAATTCATAGAAAGCAGTCATGACACTGTTATAACCTGATTTAACTATGTAATTACACTTCATGACATCTTAATGAAAGGTTCAATTTGTTCCACTTTACTTGAATTCATAGAAAACAGTCATGACACTGTTATAACCTGATTTAACTATGTAATTACACTTCATGACATCTTAATGAAAGGTTCAAATTGTTCCACTTTACTTGAATTCATATAAAGCAGTCATGACACTGTTATAACCTGATTTAACTATGTAATTACACTTCATGACATCTTAATGAAAGGTTCAATTTGTTCCACTTTACTTGAATTCATAGAAAACAGTCATGACACTGTTATAACCTGATTTAACTATGTAATTACACTTCATGACATCTTAATGAAAGGTTCAAATTGTTCCACTTTACTTGAATTCATAGAAAGCAGTCATGACACTGTTATAACCTGATTTAACTATATAATTACACTTAATGACAGGTTCTAATTGTATATGACAGTTACAAACTCATTTGGCAGTGTAGTTACACTTAATGACATCATAATGAAAGGCACAATGTTTAGGACACAATCATAATGGTCTTGTGACAGCTAATGTCAAAATGAACCACATATGACAGTTTAATGTCATGTTATCATATAAAGCTAAATAGTTTTTTAAAGTTTGACAGTGAGGTCTACTGTGTCATGTTTATGACAGGGTATGTTGTCTTGGCTTATGTCAAGTTGTCATAACAAAGACATCTCAAACAATGTCAACTTTGCATCAAAGGTGACATAATTTACCGAATGACACTTAACGACAATTGTCATAAGTATTCATTAATGTTCATGACAGGTGTCATGTCACGATTATGACAGTGTTATGACAGTCTTATTCACCCCCATTCAAATAAAGTGTTACCAATGTGTGATCAGTCTCTGATCCATTCTGAACTAAATTTAAAACCTACACGAAGTATGAAAAAGTACAGAAAAATGCTGTCCCAGAATTATTTTAAAAAATAACTACATTTATTGCCATTCACAGAGCAGCTCAAACAATGAAGAATGGAGTGAGTGTTTGTGTGTGTGTGTGTGTGTGTGTGTGTGTGTGTGTGTGTGTGTGTCAGGGTTATTATAGTTTGAACATTTTCGTTTGTTTTTATTTTAATTTAGTTTTCCAGTTCAGTTTTAATTAGTTTACAAGTGAATTAAGTAGTTTTTGTTTAGTTTTTATCTAGGAATTTAATTTTAGTTAACTATAATAACCCTCGCGCGCGCGCCCACACACACGCACACAGTGTTCAAAATCAGGTCGAGCAGAACTGGATGAACTTGGACCGGGAACTGGTGACAAAGGCGTACAGAAGTGTGTGATTACGTGACTTCGCTGGAGACTTTTAGAAGCTAACTGGTGTTTTTCTGATTTTGTGTGACACCTGCGCTTTCACACCGAGTGTGCCCAATCTGAGGGTCGTCTGGCAGATTATGCTGTCTAAATCTTTCCGGAAATGGCGAAGTGTACGCCGATAAATTCCGACTTAAGATAGAAGAACACACGGAGCTGACTGTGAATCTCGGTTTCCTCCAAACATAAAAAGACGATGACGGAAGCGGAGAATGAACGTACATATTTAAGACCAAATTAAATGTAATTTAAGACCTATATGCAAAATATGGACGTATTTAAGACTTTTTAAGGCCTAAAATTGAGATTGTCAAATGTAAGACTTTTTAAGACTCCGTGGAAACTCTGTCTCTCTCACCGGCAACCTGACTCCTTCCCTTCCGCATCACTCTCTCTGTCACCTGACTGCAGCTGGAGCTCTCTCCTCTCTGTCTCATCCTCTCTGACGGAGCTACCAAACTCAACTGTTTCTGTCAAAGATAACGTGTTGTGTCGGGCTTTTATACAAGCTATTGGACGTTAACATTAGAGCTGGCCTGTTAGATTATGTTGCACCACCCCGTTGATCAGTGGCCAAACCATTTTTGTGTTGGGGGGGGGGGGGTTCTTGACCACTATTTCAAGGACAATTAGGAAGAAAACAAATAAGAAGCTTTTATGTAACTCAAATATTACATATTTTTTCCACAAATAGGCCTATTTAATTATTATTATTATTATTTATTTATTTATTTTTTTAATTATTCCATAATTTATTGAGGGCCCAGTTCTGGGCCCCCACATACCCTGGGCCCGGGACAGCAGACCCGTTTGTCCCCCCCCTATCGGCGGGCGTGGGTGCATCACTTGGCTGTCTTACTCAAAAGAGTGGGCAATCCCAAGTCTTGTATACTCATGACCCAGTTTAGCTTCCACTTATCAGTGCTTTGACTGTTAGCTTTCTTCAACAAATGTATTTACAAAGATGCCTGCATAGAGATATATAGAGCTATACACGTCCTACTGTTTCAACATGACCAAATACATTCTAAAATATATAAATGTTCACACATTTTTGCTTAATTTGTTGGGGTTGCACTTACTTCTTACTTAACTTAACTCTTGGTTTAGTTCAAGAATCCCACATTTTTTAAGCATACAATGACAGCCTTTATTTTTGGCAAAAAAGGTTTGAGTTTCCACGTTAATTCAGCTAAATCCAAACTCATATTTACAGTACCACTCAAAGTGTAGGATGAGTTTTATTCAGGCAACCCCAAAACACATGGCGTTTAGAGTGGTTGGTTTAGTACATTTCTCTGCTGAGCTACATGTGATCCCACTGATCTCCACCAAAATGACAGTTGCTTCTATTACAGTAGCATCTTAATGAACAAACAAAAAACACAGACAAAGACCCAGCTTTGTTCCTTTTATGACATACAATATAACATTAAAATGAAAAACAGTCATCAAGCTAACAACCAATGTTCTGTTGGTGTTTGTCAATGATTTCGATCCATAATATGCACACTGTAGGTCACCCATTTTACAACAATAGTTTATAGCAATGTACATGCATTAATCACTTTTTATTGGCTGTATGTGAACAGGTTGTAATGTGAAAGATGAGACCTTCCTTGTCCTTCCGGATGCCTATACAAGCTTGCGGATGTTGTATTAAAGTACTTGAATGCTGCTTTTTTATGTACGTTCTCCAGGGCCTTGTGTTAGTGTCTCTCTTCGCTCTGCTAACGGAGAGAACAATAGCTAATGTTAGTGTTAATGTTAATCTGCTAAACTGAACGACCAGCTTCCTGCTAAACACAAAAGTTCCACATGCCAACTGTGGACTGGAGGTCATCTATGAAAAACTGTTGCTACCTGAGATCTGCTAGTTGAAGGTACCCTGTGGAGTCTGAGACCACTAATAACAATACAGAGCAGTTCCTCTATGAGTGGGCCTTGATTTTGTTTGTCATTTGCACAAATACACACAACTTAAAGGATGACTTGAAACACATTCACACCAATGATTTCAAAGTATTCCACAGACCTGCAGGTGATGTTGATGTACCAATGCAGACAAACACAGTTGTAAATATTGCAGGTTTCGAAACTATGTAAAAATCTGCTTTGTGAGTGTTTCATCAGACGAAATGCGGCCAATGCGTGTCTGAAACCTCAAGGATACACGCAGCATGTTGGTGAGTAATACGAGGAATGTTAAAAGTTTCAGAGACACTGATTGAAATTAAAGTTGTAGCTGTCAACATCCAGCCACTAAATCTATCTGTATGGTTGCCAGATGAAACATAGATACCAATGGTGTTAGTCTATTGGCTGACAAACCTTGTCAGAAGCTTGATTCAGTCATCAAAATTCTTACAAAGAGATAAAGAAAACAATCATTTTGGACCTCACAAACAGTTTTTACATGATGAATTCAAAATCATAATCATGCTTTTAAGGAAAAGATATACTGTTATTCTGCATATTTCTACAAGCTCTGTAGATGTTATTTGTTTTAAATGATTTGTCTACATCCCTTTACTGTACGCCCTGTATACCTACGACTGCTCTCCAACCCACCCAACCAACTGCATTTTAAAATATGCAGACGACACCACAGTGGTTGGACGCGTCTGTGACGGGGATGAGACAGTGTATAGGGCCGAGGTGGAGGAACTGTCTCACTGGTGCTCAGACAACAACTTGACCTTGAATATCCATAAAACAAAAGAACTCATCATGGACTTCAGGAAGCACAGACAGGACTACACCCCCCTCCTCATAAATGGAGAGCAGGTGGAAACTCTCACCACCTTCAGTTTTCTGGGCACCCACGCCTCCGCTGACCACTCCTGGACCTTCAACATCAGGGCCCTGGTGAAGAAGGCTCAGCAGTGGCTACACTTCCTGCGTGTCCTCAGGAAGAATAATCTGGACACGAAGCTGCTGCTGGCCTTCTATCACTCCTCTGTGGAGAGCGTACTAACGCACTGCCTGAGTGTGTGGTAAACAGGCTCCACAGCTGAGGACAAGAAGGCAGTGCAGAGGGTCATTAACACTGCCCAAAAGATCATCTGCTGCCCTCTGCCCAGCCTGGAAAACATCTCCATCCTGCTGCCTCAGGAGAACCAAGGCTTTTTCCCCTGGGCCATCCAAACTTCCAACACCCACAGAAACCCACCCACACACACTCACACATGAACAGTTTCCCATAACACAACATGAACAGGTAACATCTTCTGTAACAGCACTAAATAATGTAGTTCTAGGCTTATGACATGCCCCTTTCTTTTGGAAATATTTCTATTAAAGGGACAGTTCACTCCAAAGTAAAAAAAAAACCCAATCTGCTAACTTAGCTAGCTAATGTGACTGCGCAGCCAAGGAGGACGTCTTTAGTGTTCACATCCTGTGCTGTCATTCATGAGTAGATGTATCTTTCCTTCTGCGTGGTGACGCGGTTTGCAAGTGTAGTCTGGAAGGAGAAAAATAGTTCCTTCCTGAAACATCTCACAACAAGGTCTGTGGATTGTGTTGAGTAACTGTGTCATTATTTTTGGTTTTCTGTGTCCTCGCTAGGGCTGAACGATATGGAAAAAATTTCATATCTCGATATTCATGCCAGATATCTCTATATCGATACGATACGATATGACTACGGGTTCGGAGAAAACCAAGCATTTTTCAGAACAATTAAGAGATTATTTTAAGCCGTATACAAATGGTTGACAGAGAAATCTTTACCAAATAATCACAAACTCACTACAGAGACAAATATATTTGAAATAACAACAGTAAAGGGAGGGAGAAGATCAAACAAACTATGTGCATTTTTACAAAATGAACGATGACATCCTAATCTGGAGAGAAAGAGTGAGAGTGAAGATCGAGACTCAGCAGCTTCAGGTTATCACTGGTAAAGTACCAGTGGAATTTAGAAAGACTAAGAAGTCAGAGAATTAACGGATCAAAACAGAGTAGACGGCAGCTATACGGTCTCAAATCCACAGAGCGAGCGGCCGCAGCGTCCGCTCCTGCTGCCCCAGCCAGCCCCCCCACATACACACACCTGCCGCCTGCAGCCGTGTGAGAGGACAGAGAGCCGGCGCTGCTGCAGGGGAGCGGCAGAATGATGACTCTTAGCAGCATGAGAATTACAATATAATATATTTCTCGCCTTTCCCCTGATGATCTGAATAAGTCGTTAAATTTGTTGCTAGTCGCTTTTCAGAAATAAAGTCGCTAAGAGGGTCTGAAAAGTCGCTAAACTAGCTAGAAAGTCGCCAAGTTGTGTGTGCGTCTCAGTCTCCGTCTCCCTCACTCCCGCCCTCGTATGTTTGTCATTGGTTGGCTTCAGCTGTCGATCCACAGCAAGCATGAAATAAGGTTTGTGGTTGGCTGGCCTTAGTGGTGCATTCAAGGGCAATCGTAAAAAGGATGTTTGTTGTGACTGCCAGAGCTGTATGTGCAGGGCGAGCGGGGTAATCTATATCGTTTATATCGTTGCTTTTTCGATATGAATATCTTGAATGTTCATATCTAGATATAGATACGATAACGATATATCGTTCAGCCCTAGTCACTCTGACCTGTTCTCTGGCCTCTGCTGCTTGTCTTCTACCTCTCTCATCGCATTTCCTGACATCCCCTCAAAGCCATATAAAGGCCCCAAAACAGATGATAAAAAAGAAACAACCCCCCAAACTCAGAGATACTGACTGTTCCTGACTGCAGCTCCATGTATGGATAAATTCAAAGTGTGACAGGCCTGCTGTGCCTAGTTATGGTTGCTATGACTGGACAATTGCCATCTAGCGTAAAGTTGAATCAGTCATGATTGGCTCTGGTAGTTAGTCTGTTAGTAAGGCCTTTCATTTAAACAGCATCTTTTGAAGACTTTTTATCAGTTGTAGTCTCCATGTGCAAAGCAGGGACCTGACGGCAGCTCAGTTTAATTAAATTCCTCGAAGACATGTGAACTATTATAAAATCAAGCAAAATGAGTGACCTATTCCTTTCCAATCTCCAGTGACTCCATCTGTTCAGGTCTGTAAAATGTCAGAGTTGCAGTAGGCCTTTTTACACAACGTCTCCGCATTATCTCTGGAGTGGAAGTTCCCCAATTCTCTGCCGATGGTGATTCACACAGAGCAAAGCATCTCTGCCGAACAGCCGTGCAATTCACACAGAAAGCCGGCGCTGCGGCTCCCAAAGAGGCGTGACAGTATACGTCATGATGATGACGTCAAGTGTTTCCCAGGTGTTTCCCGTCTGTGACAGTTTATAATCATATGGATGCTGTTATAATGTGTAGTGATTGAGATCCTGACTCACCAAACATCCTGGAAAGTGACAAAGTTACATTTTTCGTGCTAAATTACATAATTATACATAATCACCGTCAGTAAACAGGACGCTGTCTGACTCTGTCACTCGCGGGGACGGAGGCTGTTTTCTGGGGGAAAGTTCCCTGAAGTCTCCGTCAGGAGGGCTGACGGTCGCGGTGATTTATTTTCATCACAAACACTTGGTGAGTTAAAGTTTTTTGTCGGTGACAGACACTGTTTTTCGGGCAGAAATGTGACGAAGAGTCGGTAGGAAGGGCGGGAGAACAGACACTTCTCCAAGTACAGCTGTGGTAATTTTTTTCTTCATATAAATTACAGTTACTACTTGACTTTTGTTCGGTCCTGTAACGTTGCTTTGTGGGACATTTCTCTGTATTTAGTTGAGTGAAGGACCTGTGTAGTTATCAGACTGTCAGACCGACACGCCCTCGCTCCGCGCCTCCGGATTATCCGTTCACACTGGGACGGCTCACTAATAATGCGGCCCTGATACTACCTCCAGAGGTGGGTCAGCTCCGGAGCGAAATTTCCCCCCTCTCCACAAACTTTCACACAGGGGAGGGTGTGGAGAATTGGCGCAGGATCCCCGCATGCAAACGGCAGTGTGAAAGAGGCTAGTTTCTCCCTATTTTTCCCCCTTCAGTTATGTCACCTGTAATTCACACATTTTCACATTCTCTTTCAAATGACCTTCTTTAGTTACTGTTTGATATCAGAATCAGCAGATTTTTAAAAATATATTTTTCATCATAGCACAGCTTATTGTTTCTTGCACCGGACCATCAATGGAAATGCAATAATAATTCCTCCAGTCAGTGGATGATCATTTTCACAGCTGCCCTCTGTTGGCAGGCTTTGAATGTGGACAAGTGATCACAGCCAAAGAGAGTGTACTGTAGTCTTTAGCGAACATCAATCCCCCTGAAATCCAGCCAAAGAAAATGATAGTCTTTATATCTTCAGTCTTAGTGAGTTCACACAACAACAAAAAAAGCACAATACAGTGGAGACAATAGCATCCTTATAGTCTGTTTCACTCTTCATACCCACGTCTGGTCTGTACCCTCACCGTGCCAGCCCACACAAATTGTGTTTAGATTGTAGAAATAGAAGGCCAGCACAGAAGATTGTTTGCAGTTCAGTCAGTCGAGCTTTATTGAGATAAGTATAGTTTAACTGTCCATTCTGGTCTGTCCAATTAGCAGGCTCAGCTTCTCTCCAGTCTGCTCAGCTAAGTGTGGTTTGGCAGTGTGAAAGAATCTTGAATGAGTCCTGCATCTCCTCCTGTGGTGCCGTAGCTTGACATCTTTCATCTTCTACTTCAGGAGCCACTGATTCACTGATTCACTGAGAAGAGAAGAGAAGAGAAGAGAAGAGAAGAGAAGAGAAGAGAAGAGAAGAGAAGAGATAATTAGGACAGAAAGGATGGGCATTGTGTTGTAAAACAGAACAAAGAGGTGCCTCAGGTTTCATAAGTTGTGAAGAGAAAGACAAAGTGAGGAAGAGAATGTGTGCAAGATAAAAAGACAAAGGTAAAGAAGAAAAGAACTAGAACTTTGTCCCAGTTCCATATTAATTACTGTGTAATGACCCGTGCTGTTAGCCAGCAGTGTCGGGACAGTTCGAAGTACACATGTGAACACCACCAAGAAAAATTGATGACACATTAAGATTTATTCACTCACCACATTCAGAGGTGGTCTGGGCCACATTTGACCACATTCTTTTACCGGTGTGTACACACATGTGTCCTGGACCTCAATGAAGGACAACTGAACACCAATATCACTTCCTTGAACAATCACAGCAATAACCTTGAGCCAGTCAGACATGTCACAGTCCACTTTGAGCTGTGCACTTCTGACAGTACTGAAAGCGATAACATCATTCATGCCCCAGCACATATTGTTCCTCTACACTGCTAACCAGCAGGTAGACATGAAGAATGCTAATATGCTATAGCGCCAAATATCATTGGGGCTGTAGAATGCACGCATACACAGATTAAAGCACCCTCTCCAGATCCATTCCCATCCCTCAACTGAACGCTGTCTCACTCTATGACCATCCAAATAATATGAAATGCAAAGTGCCATCTTCTGAACATCATTGCACATTGGCCAGGGGGAGCACACGACTCCTTTGTGCTGCAGAATAGTTTTGTGGGGATGCGTTGGGCTCCCGGAGCTTGTGGAGATGGGTGGCTGATTAGTAAATGATCAGTCTTTCTAAAAACCACCATCCAGTTTAACTTGTATAAAACATAGCTGGTCGAGGTTATGTCCTCTCTCTGTGGCTGAATGCACCCGCTCTGTGGTAGAGCGCACAATTGGAGAGCTGAAGGCGTGGTGGATTGACAAAAAAGTATGAGAAACTATAAGAAACATTTAGGAGACTGTTGCTGCATAAGGTCCAAAGTGGGAAACAGAGTCATTTTCCACTGCTCATGTTCCCTGCCGGGCACTCATTCACGTCACCTATGTTACCCCCACGAGGGCTAAACATGCCTAGAAAGAATATAATTATATATATTGAGGCTTTCTGTTTTTTTCCTGGCATTGTTCCACAAGATCATGCCAAATGTGGACATGCTATTCAACCAGCTGCAGAAGAGGAACATTGACCCTGTCTTCATTAAAGCACTTGTCCAGAGGTTCAGTGACGGCATGATAACGATCAGGTAAATAGCTATTTTTACTATTGGCTGATAAAGCTGTTGTTGTTAGAAAGATGAGTTGCTCACTTCCAACAGTGTAAAACCCTAAATGTGCCTTGTCATCAAAGTGAATGATTATCATAGAGCAGGTAAAGTAGTTATTAAACACAGTTTGTAATAACAGGCTTATTCAAATGTTGTTTTGTTGGGGAAACCAATAGTAAGTGAAAGATCAGAAGTAAAGATCAAGTGCAATTAGGAATGATGGTGTTAAAACCTTAGTAATTATATACTTGACTTGGACATAGCCATGTGTTTAGTCAGAATCACTTTCATCAAAATAGCTTTCTTGCAAATTTAAGGTGATGATGTATCTTTTACAGGTATGTGATACCATCCTGGTGCATGCCAAGGAGTGGTTCTCCTTCACCCAGCACCTCATCAGCGCAACACTCACTGCATGAAAAGTGGGATTTTCGTCAGTATGCGGCACTGTAGATTGACGTGGAATTTCAGGTTTGCGACTGCACGCGGCAATTTGCAGGCAACACCGAAAACTGACGTAAATTGTCGTAAATTGACGTGGGCCTTGCTTGGCAGTTGTCCCCCCATGACCTCCCTCCCCCTGATTCTAGGGGAGGCTTTAACATGTAAATGAAAATGCTGTGAGCTATACAAATGCAAATCAGGGTAGCAGGGGGAGTTTTACCCCAGGTGACTTTTTTCTAAAAGATGTTAACTTCATTTTAAGAAAATCTCTGTTAGAAATAGATGAGGCTCAGTATAGCCTAATTATAGACCCTTATATTTTAGCTTGAATTGATTTATTTAATGAAAGTATGCTAGATTAATTACTGTGTATGTCATTAGCAATGGCCAATGTTATGTAAAAAAGATTATTTATTCTTATTTTTCTCTCTCTCTCTCCTGGGAACTGTTAAAGATAAAACGCCAGTTGTTAAGAAGTTAAAATTTGCATGAAATATTTTGAGATAACCAAGATATCAAAATGTAAAAAAAAAAGCATTTCTATAATTTCATGGGTTCTGAATATTTTAAAAGCAGTTGAAAAGTAATTCTTATTGCGTGTGAGAGTTCATGACCTTTAAGAGTTTTTACAATTCCGGGTTGACCGGAGCGTGAGTGACGAGGAAGAAGGAGCGGAGAGTTAATGGCGTCGAGCCGCTGACAGTGAACTGTGTGTGTCGTCACAGTGTCGTGTTTTATCACTAACAGACTGTGAACTGTTGTCGGACGACGTGCTGTGAGTGTGTGAGTTGGACTCTGCATCGCAGTCGAAGTGTTTGTGTTTTAATGGACACGAAGCAAGTTCGGCTAAGCTAGCTAGCAGGAGCTAAGCTAGCTAGCAGGAGCTAGGCTAGCGGCCCGGTCATTGTCGAGAGGACGTCTGCGCGGACGGGAGGAGCTTTGCCGGGTCGCCACGAAGAATGTCGCCGACGGACGGAGCTTCGCTGCCGCAGAGGGACACGGAGGTTTATCGCTGCGAGCATTTTGTTTTCACAGACTAAACTCGCCTCATAACAAGGTCGCGACCTCCTGTTAGCTCGGAGCCACGTCTGGAAGTCCAGATTTACACGATGCCGATAATGACGCCATTGTGTGTAAGTAACTGTTACTGTTTTCTACCTCGTTTAATTTTACAGTGACTTACGTTTATTTATTCATACCACACTCTTTAATAGTTTTCCAGCTGCCTGTAAGACATTACGAGGCAGTACGCAGGACAACAAACAACCAGATCTTGCATCGCAGGCGGACGCTGTGAGGAGTTCAGCTCAGAGTCGATCGAGGACAAAGAGGGTAAGATTTATTAGATTAGGTCCGTTTTTGGTCAATGTGACAATTATTCTATTAAATAATAGATGTGTTGTATCCACACGCAGTACTGATCGTCTTTATTTTTTGTTTTTACAGCTGCTGAAAGCGAGACAGAGTGCTAGCTGAGAATGAGGTGGACCTTTGGAAGTCCGCCGCCATGGACCTGATGTCTGAGGAGGAAGACGGCACAAGATGGCGGGTGTCTGGATGAATTGTGCTACCTCCGTCCTCTCGCAGCCGGGAGCTCACCGAGCTCTGTGCCAAACTGCAGTCACATGAGAGGCGATTCCGAAGTAGCAGCGCACCACAGACGTCTGCAAAAACAGACACTTCGCGGTGCTGTAGGATTTTGGGCCTCTTGTGAGCTTCCCGTTTGTTGTGTGGGCAGATTATGCTTTGTACATGCTGTGTGTTTGTGCTAATAAAACTCTTTCTTTGAAAAAACAACACCTTCCTGGCAAATGTTCCTTTCCTCAATAAATTCATTCATGTCCTTGATTATATCATAAATATAAATGAATGAATAATTAATATAAATATATAAATATCTATATTCTCACTGGGGTTTACATTTATAATGACCCAGGGTGACCAATCACGAGTGATTTTGCTTGTTTATAAGTAGTGGTTTCATCCAATACTGAGTGAGGATATTGAAGCCAGCCCACACATCCTCTGGCCAGGCGTGGTTTCGCTGCTATTCATATGCAAATTGGAGCCGTTCGCACCTCCGGGAGCTCCACTGACGTCATGGTTAGTTTCCGACAATTTTCGGCACAGACAAACGCCACGTTCACAGCCTGTAAATTGTCGTTAACTGCCGAAAATTAGGGAGATTTCCGGGCGTTTACGGGGCAGAAAATCCCACTTTTCATGCAGTGACTGTTGCACGGAGAGTTGTTCCCACAACACAGTGTGAAGTTCCCCGATACAGCGCTTGCAACAACAGTGGAGGCGTACCCCAAGTTGAACAAGGCCAATCTCAAAACAGAACTGTCCCTCATCTATCAGTGCGTTTACATGACACTCAAGAAAAACGAATTACTGTGTTAGTCTGACTATGATCGTATTTTTAAGATGCATGTATTCACCTTAGTCTGACTAAAATCGGACCGGATCGGATTTCTCATAGTTGAATTAAAACACCTAGATTATTCGATTGATAGTCGCATTACTCCTGCATGTATGCGTTCTATCAGATCGGATTGGATTTTGCATTCTACGCAGGCGTGAGATTTCTTTCCTGGGGCCGTGAGCCGGAAGTAGAAGGACGGCGACGGCAGCGTCTTTCCTCTGAAATCACCGCAAGAAAGAGCGCCATTGTGCATCTAGTTTGTGTAATTATCATGTACACCATATATGAAATGTACAAAGATGTAGCTTCGTCTCGCTCTTTGTACGCCATCATTCTCGAATGCCGAGGCAGTTTGTTGTTGCTGGTGACGTAAAGAGGTCAGCCGGAGGTGTTTCTGTTACCACTAGTTGAAATGGGTACAGCGCCACCTATCGTACCGGGGTATGACATGCTTCGGTCAATAATCTGATTTTCTCACTGGCATGTATACTCGGACAATTGCAGTTGTCTGATTGAGTAGCATAGTCGAACTATGGCTGTAATCCGACTAAGATGTGCATGTAAACGCACTGTATGAGAACAGTTAGTTCAAGGCTTGCAGTGGTGCAGTTACTCTGTACCAGTTCTTCATGGAAAACAACCTTCAAAGCACTTTCACAGAGACTGTCAGCCTCCTCAAGATCCTCATCACCACACCCATGACAACAGCTGAATCCGAGATGTGCTTCTCAAGACCTTCCTGAGGAACACCATGGCACAGGATCACCTGAATGCTCTGGCTATGCTCTCCATGGAGAAGAAACTTGTTAGGGACATTCCTGACTTTAATAATAGGGTCAGTGAGAGATTTGTCACTCAGAGAGAGAGAAGGGCAAAATTCCTGTACAAATAAGATGAGAAGCACACCCTCACACACACACACACACACACACACACACACACACACACACACACACACACACACACACACCGTAGCCCTGACCACGTTTCTTTGTATATGGTTGACCTTAGCATAAGACATCAATCAGTAATGTATAGCACTCTATAAATTCCTAATATTTTGTCTTAATAGTGTGTTTGTTATTGATAATTACTGTATATGTTTCTAGAATGTGCATCAAGTAAACACTAACCACACTCAGTCATCAATGATGCTTAACAGTTACTTTTTTACTTTTACTTAACATTTAGCTTGATCATAAAATACTGTACGCTATTCTTCCAGTCAAAGGTTTGAGTTCAGCCACTTGATATCTATTTCTATATTATACATCCTTTTATACAGTGTAAGATTTCCTAGAAACATTAAGTAAATCTATATAATTTCATGTTGTTGTATATAGTCCACTTTCCACTCTGTTCTCATGGAGTGCGTCTTGCGTTGCCCATTTTCTACTAACGGCACCGTTTCATGTGCTCAACAGCGCAGCTATCCACCTCCGCCACAAGGGGGCACTGGTGTAAGTCAACAGCCTTTCCAGAAATATGTGTAGAAATAAATAGGTCAATTGTTTACGAGTTCAATTACAAATGCAAATGGAAAGCCTGTGTTTGTGCAATATGTTGTTTATGTTTTTGTGTTAGAATGCCTCAACTTTTTAATATTGGCATTAAATAATTACTGACTATTTCACAGAGTACTGGTTTCCTGTAGTTTGATGTCACATGTAGGTGTGATATGGTCCAGGCTGAAGGGGTGTGTTTGTGTCTGTGTGTGATGCCAGGTTATAGAAGATAGTTAGCTGCATGCAAAGACCCTGAGTCTGTGTGAAGCATAATTCAAGTATTATCTACTTGTATAGCAAAGCAAACTACCAATAACCTGACTGCACAGCGATCACATTAACACTCAAAAAGTGGACAGACCAAATACATTCAACACATGTGCATTACATCAACCAGCGTTAAACAGTCCTTTGCTTAGACGTCCTATGCTATGCTGTGTGCTATCTAGGCCAAGTTCAGCATTGCCAGTCTTTGAAGAATAGGTGCTGGTGGTTCCTTGGCTGATGAGCCAAACAGGAGAATGTTGTATCCCAATGTAGCTTGCTGCATGTTCCTTGGATTGTGGAGTTGTTGGGAGAAGAGAGTTTAGAAGAGAACTGGGTGCAGGCAGCCCTGTGAGGAAGCTGGTGTTTCGACTATCTGGTCAGTGGGGGGTCTGTCACCCTGACCAATAGTAGCTCAAAGCTGGGTCTCTTGGCAGTCTTTGCACTTGGGTGTCAAGACTGGGCAATTCTTGGTAAATGAGTTTAGTTCAGAGTCCATTGTGAAATCCACAATGAATGCTACATCTGTTGATCCCATCAGTATCTGTTCTGGGCAGTTTAATCATCTATTCTGTCCTGTGCGGTTATGAACCATGCCAGCTTATGATGTTTCCAGTCAGCACGAAGTTTCTGTAGGAAGAAGAACCTTTTCTGTGGTTTTTTTAATCAGGGTGTGGATTTATGATGACCAAGATTCTGAGTGATGGTGATTCCAGGTAAACTATAACTGTATAACTCCACTGATGTAGACAGAGGTGTGTATCTTTGCCTCCTTTTTTCCTAAATCAACAATCAGCTCCTTGGTTTGCTGCCAATAAGCAGTAGTTTGTTCTATATACCACTCTGCAAGACTGTTGATTTCCTCCTGATATGAACTCTCATCGTTGTTTGTAATGCATACGGTGATGGTGGTGTGTTCCTCATACTTCACAATACAATTGTCCTGATGTCTAGGAGTGCAGTATCTGTGAACATGAGGGGGCTGAGCACTCACGTAGAGGAGGGTCAGGATTTGTTTCAGGCCTGCACAGGCTCTTAGCAATGCTGCCATAGGTTTAGACTTCCGGGGGATGTACACATTCATATATGATACTGACTTGGTTTCTTATCCAGAGTCTCTGTGCTCTCTCGTCTCACAGGTTCCCATGGATGGTAGGCCTCCTGCTTTTGGTCCTGCTTGACTTCTACTATCATCATCATCATCATTTCAATAATAAAGCTGTAATTGCTGTACCCCCCTCTTTAATCTCCCACTGTTTCTTATCCTTTCCCTACCTTGAGTCTGGGTTTCCTTCCTTCCTGAGAGGTTTTTGCCTGTTAAAAGGCAGTTTTATGCTCAATATGGAAAGTGTCATGAGATGACCTTTGTTGCGAATTGGTGCTATACAAAATAAAGATTGATTGATTGATTTAGGTGTGACTGCCAATACGATCTCTCTGGGGTCTGCTTGTGAGGAAGTCCAATATCCAGTTGCAGAGTGTTGCCAAGAGTGTTTCGTGGATGATATTTTGTTGATGCTGAGTTAAAGTCAACAAATAGTATTCTGATGTAGCTGTTATTCTCCATTTGTGTGGAGACTGGGTGAAGGATAGAAAGGACATCCTGTTGGTTCTGAAAGCATACTTTTAAGGGTCTGGGCTGGCAGGGATGTTGTCTTTGATATGCTAGACAACCAGTTTCTCAAAGAACTTCATCAGGAAGTGGGTGAGAGGCGGCAGTCATTTAGACTTGACAAAGCAGACTTTTTAGGTACAGGAACAATGATGGCTGTCTCCGGTACACATCTCAGTCTTCTATGAGAGTGAGATGTTAAAAATTTCCATAATAACATCAGCTAGCTGAGAGGCAAATGTTTCTAGTACATGGACAGTTATATTATCATGATGTCTTTACTTTCACTCAAATAGAACACCAAGAAGTGAGGAGTGAAAGTGAAATAACAAAAACTGTTTGATCTTTGGCAGAAAAGGTTGTGCCCTTGACAGTTCACAGCTCAAATGATGGTGCGGATTCAGAAAATATGCTTTCATGGCCTTTAAATGTTAACACATCATTAATAATACATGATGTTTTAAAGTCTAAAGACGTTCACTCAAGGGTAGTCCTGTGGTGTCAGGTATTTGACATATAAATCTTATCTTGTCCTCTCTAAAAATCTTCCTCAGTGGATGATATCAGGTCAGACATTTTTGCCCTTGGTTAAACTAACGTTTCCAACATTGCGCTCCTACTTAACTGTCAGATTACTGGTGGACAGCTGAGAGAAAGGATCAAAATCGATGCAGCAGAACCAGATATACTCTCTTTTTAAAACAGTAACACTAATAGGCAGATGTGATGATTTCAACTTTGATGATCTTGTAATACTGTTACGCAGATTTTTTGCAAGAGATCATTATTATTTTGCTATATTATTATCATTATTATTATTGTTTGAAGAGAGTACAGCTAGGCATAGCGACAGAGGATACAGAGAATCACACAAAGTACATGTGAATTTAAGTATAAAAGGAAGCTTTGCTCTGGACTTCAGGAATAGTGATATCTGCTCTCTAACACTGACTTTAGAGTATGCTGCTGCAGCCAGAAGTCTTGTTCAGCTCACCTTTAATTATTTCCAAGTGTTATTACAGCAAATCTCCTGCAGCAAATTACAGAAGGTGGGTTTGTCTCCACTCTGCATGCTCATCACCCTGCTTATCTTTCTTTTCATACATTCAAACAGTGTTGGCTCAGAGTGCTTTCAGACATCTCTACCACTCAGTGCTCTCTCTGCTCCTGGACCTTGAATACCGTTATGTATGAAACTAATGTTGCACTAAGTGAATAGTCACCATCAGGTGGCACCTGCACTCTGGAACTTGTTGAGTTCAGTTTGCAATAAAACATTTCAGAAGAAGTGATTGAAACGGTCACAAGTTTGTCAGTGTTGCTCTGTGATAGCATATGCAAAATTGTTTGCATATAGACCTATAGGTAGCAACATAACATAAACTGTCGGAATATTGTGAGTTTGGTGCGTATTTGGAAGATGCACTATGGGACAGATTTGTTTGTGGACTGAAGTGTAAAACTGTGCAGAAGCGTCTTTTGACTGAGAAAGATCTCACGTATAAGAAAGCAGTAGATTATGCCGCGTCGGCAGAGACGGCTGCACACAACTTACAGCAGTTAAGCAGCTCTCTCAAAGTGAATGTGGTGTTTTCAAAGAGGTGACAGATACCACCACTGCGAGAAAACGAATCACACTGATGATGACTGCTGCTACAAGAATTGTGATTGCCACCAGTGTGGGAGGAAAGGCCACACCCAACGCATGTGTAGGAGTAAAGGATGTTTCTCAGTGGTTAGTAGTTAACTTTGTTACCTCGACATTGCTTTTATGTTACTGCACAGACTAACGAAAGTTTTACGGGCTTACTGGCCGTCTGCCCTGCGTTGTTACAGATAACAGCCCCCTTCTCCTGCATCAAGTGTTTACATCATGAAGCTTAGCCAAACCTCGGCTCGCATTTACTGCTGTTCAGTTGCAGTAACGCGGATGCAATTTAGCAATTGCCGTTACAAGAGAAAAGCATAACCCCATATTATTATTTACCTTTATGTAGCCAGGTAAGTCAATTGAGAACCTTCTCTTATTTGCCGTGACAACCTGTAATTAGCTACCGCCAGCAATTTTCAACAACTGTAGTTTTCAATAAGCCACAGTTGCCTCCCGTCACCCCTCTACCAGCAGAATTGTTTTTTAACCAGTTACAACGGTTTTTAATTTTAAATATATTACCAAAGAAACAACGCGAAGTGATTAGCGATCATCATTTCAATAAATAATAAAAATTCTACTTAAAAACAGGTGTTCCCTGCTGGATAAAACCAGCATAGCTGGTGACCAGCATAGACCAGCATATGTTGTGTTTTGGTGCTGGTATGCTGGTGACCAGCATCCCATGCTGATGCTGGTATGTTGATGCTGGTATGCTGGTGACAAGCAACTTATTTCATATTGCAGAGTATGAGGAGGAGTGAATTTGGCTGTGAAAATCCAATACAGGGCACAGAGTCGGTGAGGTTGTCACAGAACACCAAGTGTTTTGAATACAAGCTTCAAACCTGCAAGATTTTGGGCTCATTTGAGGGCACCCGAAACAAACTGCACTATAAATGCACTATAAACACTTTGGCTGTTGCTTCCATTTCTCTCACAAGTTTAAGTTAACAATTTTATAAAGTTTTTGTATGTACACAATAAAGTTTTTGTATGTACACAAAATAATTTCTTCTTTCAGATGTTGAGCACACATTTGCTAAAATCCAATAAAATAAGCCGTCCAGCTCACAGGTGTGGCAATCAAGATGCTGATTGAACAGGACTCAGGCACAGGTGTTCCCTGTCAGCATGGGCAGGGAACTTCCCATGCTGGTGCATGGGATGCTGGTGACCAGCATACCAGCACCAGCATGGGATGCTGGTAAATGGATGCTGGTGACCAGCATCCAATCAGCAACATCACCAGCAAGACTATGCTGGTAGGCCATCATAATTAATGGGACCTTGCTGGTGGACCAGCATCTCAGACTCAGACTCAGACTCAGACAACTTTATTAATCCCACCAGGGGCAATTGGTTTGAGCAGCTTGCATACTGGCACAGTACAACAACACAGTACACACAATAAATAAATAGGGAATAAGGTAGAGTAAATAAATAAATAAATAAAATGCCAAGGAGTAAAGTGTCATCAAGAATCAACAGTTGAATAAGTGAATAAAGAAGTAGAAAAATAGATAGGTTGCACATCTTCATGCTGGTCCACCAGCTAAACCAGCACCAAACCAGCACTAACCAGCATATGCCAGCATAGACCAGCATGGAAATCATGCTGGTCTATGCTGGTTTTTTCAACAGGGTTCCTGTGGCAATTGTGAACAAATGCCTTAGGAAGCTGAGAATATCTGCTGTGTGGAAATACCACAATAAAGTGTGAACACTGGGCAAACAAGGTTGTCATTCTGCAGTCTCCTTTCTCTACTCTATTGTCACTTACCTTTCATAATTTCTAGGTTACACGTAGACTACAGCAGCTTCCTGAGCCACCATCATGCATGGTGGACCACCCTGGCCTGCAACCTGTCTGCCTGAATGTAACTGCACTGCGGAATGCACTGAACATTTATTGGGCAGACTATGGACCTTTACGTTTGAGGGGAATAGTGCAATAAGCTTTTAGTCACATTAATACTATCAATTCATAACAAAAGTGTTACGATGAAAATTACATAACTGCTTCCTCTATCTTACATTGCTTATAGTTTATTATCCCTTACTTGTTAACATGAAAATTACATATCAAACAATGAAAATACAGAACAGTTAGGAAAGATGTTTTATTGTAAGAAACATTTGTAAACATGTGTTGACATGAATGAAATAATAACAAGAAGAGGAAAATAAATATCTGCAGTGAAATAGTTCGACTTAATACATTAACTTCAATATCAAAATGAAAATAATAACAAAGAAAGTATCTAGTTGCCATGGATGTGAACATTCAGTGCTGACTTTATATTGAATTGTGTTCAGCCAATATAGCCTACAGAAGCTTTGTAAGCTGGTGCTGGGGCTCTCTGGGGCAGAGAGAGAGTTGTGCTGCTCGAAGATCAGGTCCAACAGTGCCTCACCGCATTCTGCAGTGCAATAAACGAAAATGTATGTTTACAGGAAAATTGCAGTAGAACCAAAATGCCTTGTGTTGTAAAGTTTCTCTTATTTCTCATAATTACTTCTCATTTATACATTCTCCTTATATTTTATTTTGAAAACCATCTTAAAAGAATTCAGATTTTATGTGTTTGTTTTCAAACTTTCGTTCCGTTTTCTTTCCGCTTATCCATGAGGGTCGCGGGATGTTGCCGCTTTTTTCCCTCTAAGGGGTTGTGAGGCTTACTGGGGCCAAATCCAGTTTACTCAATGGGCGAAGGCCAGGACACCCTGGATGACCCCTACTGATGGCAGTGGCTGCCACACAAGGTGCCAACTGCACTACACTAGCAACTTTTGGGGTTCAGTATCTTGCTCAAGGATACTTCGACATGTAGCTCAGTTCCGCTCCAGAGGAGCCGGAATTCGAACCAGCGATCTTCCGATCAATAGTCCACCAGCTCTACCCACTGAGCTACAGCCGTCCCCTGATGCCTGTGTTTTCATGTTTATTTTAATTTGTGGGGTTCAAATAAAAGATTGTAAAACTTACGGAATGTTGCCTCTGTCTTCACTGGTTTGGCTCTGCACTCTCCCTTCCTGGACTTTGGAAAGCTCAGTTTGAAAAGAGGATCTCCTGATGATGTGAGGCCTTGTCAGGCATTCTCATTGTAATGCAGTGCAGCCAGGTAGAGTCTTGAACAGTAAAAAGACAATCAAACATGAAAACAATTGCAATAAATGGGCAAATATTCTCAACAAGTAATCACAGTTTAATTTACCCGCACAGCATTCCCAGATATGGATAGGAGTAACACATGAAAGCACTGTTACAGTATAATTCAAGCACTAAAGGCTGCAACGTGTTATGCTACTCTAATCTGACCACTTTTTTAAAGTAACGAGTAATCTAACGCGTTAATATTTCCAAACCAGTAATCTGATTAAAGTTATTTATTCAAGTCACCGTGCATTACAATTATTTCTGTAATTTTCCTTAGTAAAAATATATATTTTTGCTTTCCTTTTGCGTCTCATGGAGTGATGTCACATACGTTCCCGGGCTCGGGCAGACAATCTAAACTCTATGTAGCAGTCAACAGTACACTTGTTTTGCCCTGGCCTATGCTAACATATTCCAGTTCAGAAAACATTTTCAAATGCATTTTTTCACAAAATCCTGAACACTTAGACCTGGCAGAGGGTGTGTGTATGAACTGCTTGACCAACCGGGTCTCTGGGTTTGAATGTGGAGACCGTGCTGATCGCAAACTAGAAGCTTGTGGCTAGTTTTAGCTTGGAAGCTCGCGGTTAGCGTTACAAATATTTAAACACAGCTAAATATTTGTACATGCAGACATTTCCCTAGGACATGCATTACATAATGTGCAAGATCAGAAATGTACTACACACAATGATTCTGCTGTAGCACTAACTTGTGTGGTCAGAGAAGCTAACGTTAGCGGTTAGCTGCTAACCTTACCTTGTTCTCAATGGAAAAACACACACTACATCACGCACTAGCTCACCCTTATCTACAGAAGCACACAGCAAATTATTTGTATACTTACATGTCCCTCATCTGCAGGTATTCCACGCAAAGTTGGAAGTTCCCCACCGTTTAGAAAAAGTCTCCCGACTACTCCTGCCTTGTACTGACCGAGGTTGGAGAAACAGTCAGTCTAGAAGTGGTTAGCACACACGAACAGTTTGTGCTAACTGTAGCTGGACGTTGCCTTCAAAAATGAATAAATCCATGCTGCTCTTCTGTCCTCTGCGGCTGGAACACGATGGAGTGTTGCGTGCTTGTCTTTACAGCCAACAACAGAGTACTTCGCATTGCACTCTGACATGGCGCTTTCATAACATAATGGCGGATCTCCGAGAAGGTAGCTATAGCTGGTGGGTGGAGACACCGTAGGTATGCGGTGAAGGGAGGGGGTAGTGGGTGGGAATATGCAAATGATCGGTCAATGACCGAAGCCAAATTTGACTCGCTTATCTGGAAACTGCAGGGAGACACTGTCAGAAACCTGTATCTCACTCAAAAAAACACGAATGGTCTTTATTCAAAGTTTCTAGGCGTGTGGCAGCACCATTGACACCCCAAATACCAGAAAAAGTCAGTTTTTCATAATATGGGACCTTAAAAAGAGGAGAATTCATCATGTAGATGCAAAATAAAATGAAAGGGAGGAAACTAAATCTGACACAGACTGTGAGTTGGGACTGTATTCCTTGCCTCAAAAAGGTAAATGTCCACAAATCTCTGTGCTGTCTATAGTAAATGGAAAGAAAATGGAGATGGATACAGGGGCTGCAGTGCCGTTGATTCCCTGGGAACAGTACAGAAACACGCTGAGCAAACTGACCCTACAACACACTGATCTACAACACACTGGTGTCATGCTAAAGATGTACACTGGAAAACCTCTGGCCCCAGAAGGGGTCATCAAAGTGCAAATAAAACTAAATAAACATTATGCTAAGTTGCCTTTGTACATAGTGAAAATAAATGCACCTCCATTGTTTGGCAGAGAGTGGCTGAGAGTGATTAAACTGAACTGGAAAGACGTAAAGACTATGCATGCCATTGAGCAAAGAGAAAAAGACAACTTAGAGACAGTGTTAAAGAGACACTCAACTATCTTCTCTAAAAAGCTAGGCACAATGAAAAGGATTCAAGCCAGACTGACTCTGAGACCCAACAGTGTACCCAAATTCTGCACTCCACATAATGTGCATTATACTCTTCGACCTCGAGTGGAAGCTAAACTAAAACACCTAACTGAGCTGGGCGTGTTTTCACCAATGGAGCATAATGATTGGGCCACATCCGTGGTGCCGGTCAGCAAAAAGGATGGCACAGTGAGACTGTGTGGGGATTTGAAGGTCACCCTCAACCCAGCCCTCTGAGTTGATAAATACCCCATTCCACGCATTGAGGATCTTTTTGCCTCACTAGCAGGAGGTCAACAGTTATTTATCAAATGCCTATCCACAGATGGAGGTAAAAGAGAAGTCTAGGAAGCTGCTGACTATCTCTACACAGAAAGGACTATTCCGTTTTTAATCATTTACCATTCGTCGTAGCATCATCCATCCATCCATTTTCATCCGCTTATCCGGGGCCGGGTCGCGGGGGCAGCTGCCTGAGCAGGGACACCCAGACTTCCCTCTCCCCGGATACTGCCTCCAGCTCTTCCGGGAGGACCCCAAGGCGTTCCCAGGCCAGCTGAGCGACATAGTCACACCAGCGTGTCCTGGGTCTTCCTCGGGGCCTCCTCCCGGAGGGACATGCCAGGAACACCTCCCGAGGGAGGCGTCCCGGGGGCATCCGAAACAGATGCCCGAGCCACCTCAGCTGGCTCCTCTCGATGTGGAGGAGCAGCGGCTCTACTCTGAGCTCCTCCCGGGTGACAGAGCTCTTCACCCTATCTCTAAGGGAGCGCCCTGCCACCCTGCGGAGGAAACTCATTTCGGCCGCTTGTATCCGGGATCTTATTCTTTCGGTCATGACCCAAAGTTCATGGCCATAGGTGAGGGTCGGAACGTAGATTGACTGGTAAATCGAGAGCTTCGCCTTTCAGCTCAGCTCTCTCTTCACCACGACAGACCGATAAAAAAACCGCATTACTGTGGCCGCTGCACCGATCCGGCTGTCAATCTCACGCTCCATCCTTCCCTCACTCGTGAACAAGACCCCAAGATACTTCAACTCCTCCACTTGAGGCAGGAACTCTCCTCCCACCTGGAGGGAGCAGGCCACCTTTTTCCGGTCGAGAACCATGGCCTTGGATTTGGAGGTGCTGATTCTCATCCCAGCCGCTTCACACTCGGCTGCAAACCGCCCCAGGACATGCTGGAGGTCCCGGCTCGAAGGAGCCAACAAGACCACATCATCCGCGAAAGCAGAGATGAGATCCATTGGCTCCCGAACCAGATCCCCTCCGGCCCGTGGCTGCGCCTAGAAATTCTGTCCATAAAAGTAATGAACAGAACCGGTGACAAAGGGCAGCCCTGCCGGAGTCCAACATGTACTGGGAACAGGTCTGACTTACTGCCGGCAATGCGAACCAAGCTCCTGCTCCGGCAGTACAGGGACCGTACGGCCCTTAACAGAGGGCCCCCGACCCCGTACTCCCGGAGCACCCCCCACAGTATGCCACGAGGGACACGGTCGAATGCCTTCTCCAAGTCCAGAAAACACATGTGGACTGGTTGGGCAAACTCCCATGAACCCTCGAGCACCCTGCGGAGGGTATAGAGCTGGTCCAGTGTTCCACGGCCAGGACGAAAGCCGCATTGTTCCTTCTGGATCCGAGGTTCGACTATCGGCCGAATTCTCCTCTCCAGTACCCTGGAATAGACTTTCCCGGGGAGGCTGAGGAGTGTGATCCCCCGATAGTTGGGACACACCCTCCGGTCCCCCTTTTTAAATAGGGGGACCACCACCCCGGTCTGCCAGTCCAGAGGCACTGTCCCCGACTGCCACGCGATGCTGCAGAGACATGTCAGCCAAGACAGCCCCACAACATCCAGAGACTTGAGGTACTCAGGGCGGATCTCATCCACCCCCGGTGCTTTGCCACTGAGGAGCTTACGGACTACCTCAGTGACTTCGGCTTGGGTGATGGATGGGTCAACCTCTGAGTCCCCAGCCTCTGCTTCCTCTATGGAAGGCGTGTCAGTGGGATTGAGGAGATCCTCGAAGTATTCCTTCCACCGCCCGACGATGTCCCCAGTCGAGGTCAACAGCTCCCCACCTCCACTGTAAACAGTGTTGGTGGAGGACTGCTTCCCCCTCCTGAGGCGCCGGATGGTTTGCCAGAATTTCTTCGAGGCCGACCGGTAGTCCTCCTCCATGGCCTCCCCGAACTCTTCCCAGACCCGAGTTTTTGCTTCCGAGACTGCCCGTGCTGCTGCACACTTGGCCTGCCGGTACCCGTCAGCTGCCTCAGGAGTCCCCCGGGCCAGCCAGGCACCGGAGACCTTACGGCCACAGCTCCGGACAGCCGCGTCAACAATGGAGGTGGAGAACATGGTCCATTCGGACTCAATGTCCCCAGCCTCCCTCGGGATCTGGTCAAAGCTCTCCCGGAGGTGGGAGTTAAAGATCTCCCTGGCAGAGGGTTCTGCCAGACGTTCCCAGCAGACCCTCACGATACGTTTGGGCCTGCCAGGTCTGTCCAGCTTCCTCCCCTGCCAGCGGATCCAACTCACCACCAGGTGGTGATCAGTTGACAGCTCAGCCCCTCTCTTCACCCGAGTGTCCAAGACATACGGCCGGAGGTCAGATGACACGACCACAAAGTCGATCATTGATCTCCGGCCTAGGGTGTCCTGGTGCCACGTGCACATATGGACACCCTTATGCTTGAACATGGTGTTCGTTATGGACAAACTGTGACTAGCACAGAAGTCCAGTAACAAAAAACCACTCGGTTTCAGTTCGGGGAGGCCGTTCCTCCCAATCACACCCCTCCAGGTAACACTGTCATCGCCCACGTGGGCGTTGAAGTCCCCCAGGAGAACGACGGAGTCCCCGGTTGGAGCACTCTCCAGTACCCCTCCCAGGGACTCCAAGAAGGCCGGGTACTCTGCACCGCTGTTCGGCCCATAAGCCGAGACAACGGTGAGAGTCCTATCCCTGACCCGAAGGCGCAGGGAAATGACCCTCTCGTTCACCGGGGAGAACTCCAACTCATGGCGGCTGAGCTGGGGGGCTATAAGCAAGCCCACACCAGCTCGCCGCCTCTCACCGCGGGCAACTCCAGAGTAGAAGAGAGTCCAGCCTCTCTCAAGGAGTTGGGTTCCAGAGCCCAGGCTGTGCGTGGAGGTGAGCCCGACTATTTCTAGTCGGTACCGCTCAACCTCCCGCACCAGCTCAGGCTCTTTCCCCCCCAGTGAGGTGACATTCCATGTCCCCATGGCTAGAGTCACCATCCGGGGATTGGGCCGCCGGGGCCCCCGCCCACGACCGCCACGCATATCCCTCTGCACCGGCCCCTTCTGAACCCTCCCGCGAGTGGTGAGCCCACGGGAGGGCGGGCCCACGTTGCTCGTTCGGGCTGCGCCCGGCCGGGTCCCGTGGGCAGAGACCCGGCCACCAGGCGCTCGCCTGCGAGCCCCAACCCCAGGCCTGGCTCCAGGGTGGGGCCCCGGTGACGCCGGGCGACGTGCACGTCCTTGGTATTCTTGCTTTCATCAGGGGCGAGTGAACCGATCTTAGTCTGACCCGTCACCTAGGACCTGTTTGTCTTGGGAGACCCTACCAGGGGCATTAAGCCCCGGACAACATAGCTCCTAGGATAATTCGGGTGCTCAAACCCCTCCACCATGATAAGGTGCCGGTTCAAAGGACTATTCTGTTTTTAATCATTTACCATTCGTCGTAGCATCATCACCAGCCTTATTTCAGAAAGCTATGGATCAGGTGCTACTTGGACTGCTGTATACTTACTGTTACCTTGGTGACATCCTCATCAGTGGTCCTGATGAAAAATCACATCTCAAAATGCTGGATGCAGTCCTGGGCAGGCTAGAGGAGCATGGCCTGCACCTCAAGCAGGAGAAGTGCCTGTTTATCCAGGAGTCCTTAGAATACTTGGGCCATATCATTGATGCATCTGGTCTCCACGAATCTCCAGACAAGGTACGTGCCATTGTGGAAGCACCAGCGCCATGTGATGTCAGTCAGCTATGTTTCTTTCTAGAGATGTTAAAATATTATGGATGTTTTATTCATGACCCTAACTCTAGCCACTGTCCTGCAACCATTAAATGAACTGCTCAATAAAGGGACGAAATGGCAGTAGACATCAGCCTGTGAGTCAGCATTCCAGAAAGCTAAAGCACTACTAGTATCACAAGAGGTACTGACCCACTACGACCCTGAGCTGCCCCTTTCGCCTTGCGTGTGATGCTTCACCATATGGGGTCAGAGCTGTGCTCTCACACATCATGCCTGATTGCACAGGAAGACCTATAGCCTTTGCATCACAAACTCTCAGCAAGGCAGAACAACATTATGCTCAGATAGAAAGAAAGGCATTGGCAATAGTCTTTGCAGTACGCAAGTTTCATTAGTACCTCTATGGTAACAAATTCACCCTACTCACTGACCATCGTCCACTGACCTCCATCCTGAGTCCATTAAAATGTACACCAATGGCTGCAGCCCGAATGCAGCGGTATGTGCTTCTCCTGTCATCGCATGAGTACACCATTCAATACAGGAAAGCTTCCTTACATGCTAATGCCGACAGACTTTCGAGGTTACCACTCCCTCAACGTTCATCACGAGTAGCCAGGCGCAGTAGAGGTGTTATACTCTGCCCAGCTGGACACATTACCAGTCAGTAATCTGGAGATCAGACATAACACCATGTCTGACCCCACCTTGTCTCGTGTCCTAGAAATGGTTTCAACTGGTTGTTTTCCAGCTGCAAAAGACACAGGTGAAGTGCTGTCTCCCTATCAGCTGCGCTGGCATGATCACACAATAGTAAGTAAGTAAGTAAGTAAGTAAGTTTTTTATTTATACAGCACTTTTTCAAAACAAAGTTTGAAAAGTGCTGTACAGGGTACAGTAAACATAAAACATAAGTAAAAATATAATTAAAACAAACATAAAAGTAAACAAAATAATATATATAAGATAAAATAAAACAAACATACATGTACAGATATGCAAAGAATAATTACAGTTCAATTGTAGGGAATGCAAGACGATAGAGATGGGTTTTGAGAAGTTTTTTGAAGACATTCAGTGATTCAGCTGATCTGACGGAAGAGGGTAGACTGTTCCGGAGGGATGGCGCCCTGGTGGCAAAAGTGCAGTCACCCTTAGATTTGAGGAGTGAACGGGGTATAGAAAGGAGGCCTAGGTCGGAAGAGCTGAGTGGTCTAGAAGTGGAGTAAGGGTGTAAGAGTTCAGAAATGTAGGGATGGGCAAGACCATGAGGGGCCTTGTATGGGAGTAGTGTCTTGAAGCCTATTCTGTATTTTACTGGGAGCCAATAAAGGGATGCAAGAATTGATGAGATGTGGGATCTGCGATTGGTTTTGGTTAGTAGTCTGGCTGCAGTGTTCTGTACAAGCTGCAGGCAAGACAGGGCTGCATGGTTGAGACAGGTGAAAAGAGCATTACAGTAGTCAAGGCGAGAGTTAATCAGGGTGTTGATAAGAAGTTCAAGATTCATTCATTGGGTGGACCAGGCAAAACACTGTTGTAGCAGTATGAAGTAGTGTTTGATTATTTTCAGCTGCACCTTATAAAGGGAGGCAGAAGGCACCTGATTGTCCTTTTGCCTGACGGGGCCTGCTTCACGTAATTTACTGCCGCCGTTCACTTCCGCTTTCGCTTGGTGGCAGGTAGGCTGCCGGCGGCAACTGCAGTCTGGTCTCACGCTGTCCATCCAATTGTTTCATTCTGGTTATTTTATTTCAGCGGCTCGCTTGGGTGTTGCTGCTGGCTGCACGATGCTCACTGCTTGTTGTGTGCCGCTCGCTGTCCGCTGCTGGTTGCTGTGTAGCTGATCGCTTTGCTCCATGCCGTGCCGACCGTGATTGCCTGATCGGTATGTAGCAGTGACTTTAGCCTTCTCCTCCAGCCACTCGTAAGTTGCTCTTATGTTTTTCTTTTATTGTAGGGTAAAGACACCTGTGTAGCGGCATAGAAACCGCTAACCTGCAAGAAATCACTGCTGCTCTGCTTCGCTGCTTTGCCTCACGACTTCGCTGCCTTGCCTCAACGCTATCAGCTGATTTGCCTCACGGCTTCGCTGCTTTGCCTCACCGCTAGCTGCTTTGCTGCCAACCGCTAACAGCTGTGTTGCTTCGCTGCTGACTCATTACTTGGATTCAAACTTTTATTTGCACCTGTGGTAGCGGTGCTTTAACGCTGTCTGCCTGGTTCCAGGCTGCTCACTACAGCTGGCCAAGCCCTAGTCCTTCGTCCAGGTCCTGTGTTAGCGTTGCCATGGCCAAATTTTTGCTAGGCAACGCCATATTGAATGTGTACTGTCAAACCTGTCACATCTTAGTGTGTATCTGTGTGTGAGAGAGAACAGTGGGAGAGTTCATTTCATTTTCGTTGTGATCAGTTGTTCTTTATGGCATTTTCTTTATTCTCTTTTGTAACAATTGGTTTCACTTCAACCTGTAATTTTGATGTTAGCTCTACGGTTAATTTTTCTATTTGATTTACTATTGTGTTAATTTTTAGTTTTAAGTTTTGTTTGTGTTCTCACCTGCTGTCCTCTGACTTCCCCCATTCAGGTGCTGAGCCTAGGGTGGTGGATTGGTGTCCCAGTGGCGGTGTCCCTCTTGTGTTTTGCACTTTTAGGTTGAGTTTGTTTCACTTTTATTTACTTCACGTGTGGTGTTCCTGGGATCTCCTATGTTTTGGACCCATCTCCCCCACTAAGTCTCAGTCCTGATTGGTTCCCCTTTTTGCCCCAGTGAGTGACTTCTTAACGTTGAAGTTTGCTGTGAAGTTGGATAGCAATCTAGTAAGGCTTGGATGTGTAAGGAGACGTCGCAAACTTTACATCCAGAGAAACAGTACATTATGCCACAAGGGAGCTTGATAAACCTGGTGATTGAGTTGCCGATGACAAGAATTTCGGGTTGGCCATTGAGGTCAGGTTTCGACGACAAAGGTCATCTGTATCGGCTGCCACTTCCACCACAGGAGGGACCTCCGTGAAGGTCGAGGTGAGGGAGGGTCTCTCACAGTGTGCAGAAGAGGGTAGTGGGGCAACAGAGGGCCGACGAGGCGAAGATGTTGAGTTGGTGAGATCAACTTGTAGACGCTTGATCCTGTTTGTGATAGGAGAGGAGGCTGAGCTGTGAGATGCAGGACGTTTCCTGGTCGGTAGAAAGGCTCCGGTGCCAACATCAGCCACCAGAGAGGCGGTTTGGACTGTGCAGTCAGCAAGCTCTGTCAGCAGAGAATACGTGTTTTCCAGGGGGAGGTGAAAGCCTGGATCATCCCTTTCACCACTGAGGAGCAGCTGCAGGAGGAACTCGGACCGTCACAGCTAGACCTCCGGGATTGTCTGGGTCGGCCTGGAAAAAGCAGCTGGCCGAGAGCATAGTTGAGCTTGGCGGTCTAAGAGATCCTCGATCAAAGTCTCTATAGAGTGGAGTTCAGTTTTAATGCAGGTGAGTTCAGTGGCTGACATCATTTCTGCTCGGTGTTTGTAGCTGTCGTCTCTGAGGTTTCCTATATGAAAGGAAGTAATCCAACAGGTGTAGCTGTCTGCTAGCAGGTTGCGGCATACACCGCTAGCATATAGCTAGCGGGGTAGCAGTAGAGCACAGGTTGAGCGTATCTGACGGTTTAAAGTATCTGAGGGTGGAATTTTTCCACTACGTCTACTTTTATCTCTGACTTGTCCTTAAACAGTCTGGATTGTGGTGGTGAGGCAGCACAGGGCAGGACAGACAGTTTGATGTTGGAGAGTCGTTTTGGTGCGTGACTATAGGAGGGGTGAGGAGAAGTGGCCACGAGGGGTTGTTATGGAAAAGACTGGACCAGTGTCGTACAAGGCAAATGTAGGAGCACAAGGGGTATGGAAACGACATGTGGATCAAATGTTGGCACGCCCTGATCCAGAGCCTCAGCACACTGCAGTAAACTTACCTGTAAACCCCCCAGTGTTACTACCTCAGAGTGGTAGTTGCCCTCAACTTCACACTGATACCGCGCACTCTGAAAAGAATGATGATTTAGGTTCTGAGACCACTGAATCACCAAGGATTAATCAGTCTAATGAACCACCACTGACTAGACAGACTGAGGTAACAGAGACTGTTAGACACTATCCTGTGAAGATCACTAAACCACCAGTTCGTTACCATGATGAGTGAACACACTGAATCGTTCAAATAACATAACTTAGAGGGGAGGAAATGTTACGTATGAAACTAATGTTACGCTATGTGAATAGTGACCAGCAAGTGGCACCTGTGCTCTGTAACTTGCTGAGTTCTGTGTGCAATAAAAGAAGTCCAGAAGAAGTGATTGAAACAGCCACAAGTGTGTCAGTGTTGCTCTGTGTTAGCATATGTAAAACTGATTGCATATAAACCTATAGGTAGCAACATAACAAATACAAAAGCTCCTGTTGGGGCTCTGTATTGTAACAAACCATTACCAAAGAGAAGCAGAGGCCGCAGAATCCATTTGGTGCTGTGGAAAGCACACTGGGCTCAACCCGATCGATAACAAAGATATTTGGAGAGCGTAGAGCGCTGAGGATACAAGGACTCCTACACTCACTGCGTAACATTCCACATTTAGTGTGTATGTGTGTGATGTTCTTTAACTCACCTACACATTCCCAGTTTGAAATCAGACAATAAACCCACACACATTTCTTTTCTTTTTTTTTTATACGTATCTCACCCTTCTGATACTCACAGATATCTCCCTGGTGCTGATAAGAGGCTAAACGCTCTCAAGTACTTTACACTGATAGAAGCGGTGTGCTGTAATTCTAGTAAGGTGTAGATTTAAAGACTGCAGAGACAAGCTGCTGTCTTAATGTCTTAATTTAGCATAACATTAATTTATCTTTTACTTAATTATCACATTTAATGGTTCTAGAGTCTAAAAGCAGGGTAAGAGTTCTGCTCATCTGCTTTAACAAGACTGCCGATATGGACATTACATTTTTTCTAACATCTCTCATACTATACATGTCACTCTGTCCTGTTGATCCTTAAAGAGGACAACTGGAGCTTTAAAATGACACCACATTTGGGGGGTCTGGCCTTGCCAACTTGCCTGTGCATGTCTTTTCAAAATGGCTGCCGTCCCAAAAAGCACATTTTATGGAAAAAAGAACGGTATGCATGATATTCATAATTGAAAAAAATAAGTGTTATATTTCAATTGTTTTAAGTAAGTAAACATCTCAGGAATATTTGAGTGAGTTTTCAGCCCTGGTCCATTGAGGCATGGACTCCACGAGACCCCTGAAGGTGTGCTGTGGTATGATGAGTCGTCTATCCATGACAATTTGGCCTTCATCAAACTTGCTCAAATCCTTATGCTTGCCCATTTTTCCTGCTTCAAACACATCAACTTTGACGACAACATGTCCATTTGCTGCCTAATATATCCTATCCACTAACAGGTGCCATGATGAAGAGATAATCAGTGTTGTTCACTTCACCTGTCAGTGGTCATAATGTTATGCTTGATTGGTGTAGATCTATCAGAGGATGATACCAGGAAGTGTCAAACGTCTAATAAAGAAATTACAAAAGGTTCAGGTCTAATGGTTACAAAAAGATAAATCTTCCTTTGCTATTTGTTTTGTATTTGGTGTAATGGATGATTCCAGTGGAACTTTCCATGTACATACTCAGCCTTTAAATGTTTCACATTCCCGTTGTCCACTACAGAGGACGTGCTGTAAAATTTAATTAATAATAATATGTTTTTGACCACCCCAACACTAAATTTATGGAAAAAAAAATACTAATTAAATGTTTAATTTTTTTTCCTGGGTCTCGGGAGATTATACAAGTTATTATGTCTATCAAACTGGCTTCACTGGTGATGAACGCAACATTAAACAACCATCATTGCTGATGAAAATCTATCTGATGGGACTTAAGTTTAAAGGTTTTCTTCACCTTCAGCATCATGTTTAGTTCGCCATCTCCTTATCTCAATCACTGACTCTCTCTTGGAAGTAATAGCAACCTTGATTAAACTTGTGGATTCCTCTGGTTTGAACATTGTTGGAAACATTTGGGACAATGTAAGTACAAAGGATATAAACTGCAGTTGATAATCATGCAAACTAATATTTTATATTTCATATTTGAAGTTAGTTTGGATCACTTTGCACAGATCTGTTCTAAGTTCGACATGAAAGGGTCTTTTTCAGTGAACGACACATTATGTCTACTTTGTTTCAATCTGGTAAAACATAAAACATGAAGACTTCCAACAGAGTTGAATACTTATCGGCAGTATCAGAGTATGTATTTGTTTATGAGTTTTGTTTTGAAGGGACTCTTTGAACTTCTGTGTTGTGCTGGAAGCCAGGTTTCAGTGTACTAATTTCTAAACTATGGGCGATAAGAAAGTTATTATTACATGAAAATGCTACAGTGTCACAGAGGGCCCCTTTAACAACTGAAGGACAATTTGACATTTTACAATCACTCTTGAATTATACAGATGGTGAGTTCCAAAACCAAGTCAGATACTATAATATTTTAGTGAATAAATAAATAATTATCTAATTTGACTATTTAAGGTCAAAAACTTTCAGTAAAATAAAGGGCATTTATACCCTGGCCTTTGATCTGTAGGCCTAGTTAGCACCCAAGGCCATGTCTTGAAACATGAGATTGACTGCTTTTGAACTGCTGTTGGAACACTGACCATGTAGGAGTCCATTCTTGTTTAAAAGCACTGTTTTCGTTGTGCACTTGTTTCTATGCCGGTCATCTCATTTATCTGTTATAGGTCCTGGTAGTATGGAGTCCACGCTCACAATGTACTTTTATTGAGGGCGTGTTGATTGGACAGTCTGATAACTACACAGGTCATCACTCAACTAAATACAGAGAAATGTCCCACAAAGCAATGTTACAGGACCAAAAATCCTGCATGGTTTAGCTCCCCCTCCACTGAACTCACTCATAAACCAACGCAGCACTGTTCAGATCACTAGAAGCACCACACGTGGTGACTTATCAATTCCACAAAAGAAAAGTACATTTGGCCAGTTATCATTCTCTGTTAAAGCAATACATAATTGGAACTCACTTCCCACCCATATCAGAGATACACATACATACTCCACTTTTACAGCCAAGTTAAAAACATGGCTAGTCAACAGTTACACCTGCACACACTAACATATGGCTGTGTGTTATCTGCGTCATGGATGCTGCCTGTCTACAGTGTGTGATGTCTGTCTGCACTCCTGAATGTGATTGTATGTGCTGATGTGTGCTTATATTTTGTGCTGTTTCTGTATGCTTTGATTATGTGTTGTCTTTGCATGATTGTACTGATGTTTCACTGTTTTCTCTTATCTTATCTTATCCTTTCTTATCTTATCTTATCTTATCTTATCATCATTATTGATTTATCTTGTATCCTAGCTGTCCTAATGCTCTCTTTTTAATCAGTGTGCTGTAATATATTGTTTTTGTTTTGTTTTGTTTTGTTTTTTAGGGTGCCTATTGTCATCTGGCCGGGGACTACAGCGGGATATTAGCCATGTTGGCTAAAGCTGCCCCTTTTTACTGTTGTTGATGCAGTTAATTAATTGGGATTGTCTTCGATATAATAAACTAATAAACTAAACTAAACTAAACTAAACTAAACCAAACAAAAGTAACGTAGTAACTGTAACTGTATTTATTATTATTTATATGAGGAAAAAATACAGATATGCTTCTGTCCCCCCTTGGTTTGAGCAAAGGAAAGAAAACAATGTATATTTGTTGTAAACCTTCCCATTAAAGAGGTCTGCCTTTGAACTGGAAAGGCGGACTCTCGTGCTATATATGTGAGTGGAATGGGAGAGGGTGAGGAGTTTTTTTTTTTTGGGAAGAGTGTGACCAGAGCGGTCTGAAGCTGTGTAAGGAATGATTGTTTCTTTGTTTGGGTTTTTAAGACAACCCTTGCCAGTGTGATGTTTTATCTTCCACCATGCTTTGCTGCACCTCACCTTATGACAGTCTTCATCATGACGTGTATGTGTCTGAAGTCTGAAAACATGTTTTATTTGCCTATGGGCTGCGTGTACATGTTTATGTTGCTTTCATTCGCATTTTTAGCTACCTGCTCTGGTCTTTATAGCGGTTTGGTCAGTAAGAGTTGTTTTTAAATTGTTTTAATGTGCTTAATAATGACATTTGTATTGACCTAAGAACCAACTTTAAAATATCTCCAGGCTTGGCATACGGACGTTCAAACTGCCCTAATTAACTTTAACAGGATGGAAAGGGCAAAACCCCCCCAAAAAAACCAATCATGCTTGGCATAAATTTCTGGCAAAATAGAATATTTCATGCTATATTTATCGATCAATGCAGAAACTTCACTACTCCTTCTCCCACTGCTCTCCTCCATATTACCTCTGTACTGTGGGCGAAGGGCGCGGTTATTGGGGCAGTCACGGCCCTGCTTGCTGAAGTTGATGTTGGTGCGGATGCAGCGCTGCAGCAGCGGCTGGGTGGGCCGGGTGTTGTCGCTCATGCTCAGGAAGATCTTGTAGGGCTCATTCTGGCTGAGGAGGCGCAGGGAGTGCATCTGAGGAGGAGAAGTGGAGTCGTGAAGGACAACAGGTGGAGGCTAAGCAGTTTCACTCACTGGTTCAGCTGACTTTGGACAGTTTGAGAGACCACCATTCAAGGTAGGCTTGAGCCGTACTTCTATAGAAATATTCTTACATTTAATGCTACAGCCATTTTCTGTCTTAAAACTTTAAGGGAGACCTTTCATACTTTTTCCTTTTTTCCATCAATTCAGTGTGTTATATGTGCTTGTGCATGTTAAAGATTAAAGATCGTGACAGTTAAAAAGGTCCTCAACAACAGAAGCTCCTCTTTCCCACAGAAATCACTGCTATTGAAATGCCTCGTCAGTAGCCCCGCCTTTAATTCTGTGACTCCATGGCATCCTAGTAGCCCCATCCATACTGCCGTTTGGATGCGGGGATCAATTCTCCGCCTCCGCCTCTGTATGAATTTCTTGGAGGCAGTGAGGGGTGAAATTTTGCTTCGGCGCTGATCCGCCTCTGGAGGTAGTATCAGACTACTACTACTCTCGTGCATATATGTGAGTGGAATGGGAGAGGGTGAGGAGTTTTTTGGGGGGAAAAAGTATGACCAGAGCGGTCTGAAGCTGTGTAAGGAATGATTGTTTCTTTGTTTGAGTTTTTGAGACTATGCCTATTTCTTTTTCTGCACAACCCTCAAACCACCACTGCTGCGTTAATGCAGGTTCTCTGTGTGAAAGGGGCTATTTTGTCACTGTGTCTGTGTCTCAATTCAGGGTCTGCATGCTTCGGAGGCCGCATTTGAAGGCCAATCACATCACAACGCTGCACGAAGGATGTTCAGATGTTATTGACGAGTTTTACTTCATATACATAAATGGACCAAGATGAACAAATTTAGATCAGGCTGTGATCCCTGCTCTAAATCCATACCGTAAAACTGTAAAGTCCAGTTGAACATTTGAATTGAATAAAGGGCTAAGTTTAGGATCATCCTTATGATAATTACATCATATAATATCATTATTCGTCAGAACGAACTTTTGTTCACAGGGGCGACAAATTCCACTGCTAAGGCAATAATAAATGATAAATGATAAATGAATAAATGGGCCTGCAGAGGAAGGTCAAGCCCCAGCAGGCCAGAAACAAGTGGGACCATTTAAAGGACAAGTACAAAGTAGCTGCAGGTTTGAATGACGATGTGGAAACTAAATTATATTTGTTTTACCCATGCAAGTTAATGAATCATTTGCTGAAAATTGCTGATGTGATTGATTTCCACTGCCTTAGGATTGCTAATATCCAGGGACAGGAGAGGGTTAGCAGGAGGCCCAGCGCTGCTACTGGGTCCTGGTTTGTCTATGGAAGCAAATCTGTTCTATAATTCAAATTAAAATGGATAAACAGAAATGTTTTTTCAAATTTAAGAATATTGCTGCATTTTTTTTTTTTTTTACTTTTTGACCTGTTACTGAACATCATTTGTAACTGTTTTAATTTTGTTTTTGATAATAATTGTTTTTGTTAATAGTTAATAATAATCTGCAAATAGGTAGTTATGCTGTAATTTTGGAAATAGTTGTAAATGTAAAGACATTAATAGTAAAAGAAAACATTAAATACCTTGTTGTCACTGAAAAGTAGCACTTGATGCCGTTTGCTGTTATAAATTGTACTTAAGCTGTAAATACTAAATGGAATAGATAATGTGTAGCAATAGAACAATATTTTATTTCATGAATTATATAAAATGAACAATCATGAACAAATGATTTTAAAAGACCTCATAAATTAACTAAATAACAACAGAAATAATGTAATGATTGTCCTCTGGAGCAGAGAAGAGCCTCTCCATCCTCTCTGCAGCCTCATGTCATCCTTCATCCTCCTCCTCACCGTCTTCATCCTCCTCCTACTGGTCACTTGGCCCTGGTGTATCCTCAGGGATGGAGGCAGTTAGGACGGGGGGTGGGGGGGCACTGGAAGGCCTCTGTCCTAATACCTCAAATATGGAAGCGAATCTGTTCCATAATTCAATTTAAAATGGATTAACAGAAATGCTTTTTCATTTTCAGAATAAAGCTGCATTTTTTGACTCATAAATAAAATGAGTAATAAATCATCCAAATTGCATTTTCATCTTCAAGACTGCTCATTTTGTAACTTAATTAAAATGATAAAGAAAATTACATTTAAGATTTAATTTTCAAAAGATGCCCCAGCAAATAGTTACCAAAATTCAATTTGAAATGTCAAATTTGAAAATTAAAATGCAATAGCAGTAATGCTTTTAATTTCAAGGTCATCGCTGCATTATGTGACTCATAAATAAAATGAGTAATAAATCAGGCAAATTGGTTTTTCGCATGGTTCGCGTTTACTTGGTCAAATCAGCCACACCTTTTTTTCAAGTGTGCAAATGCTCTGACATTTACTGTGATCGTAATGAAGCCGCTCTGAAGAGCTGCTGTCAGTCGCCGTTTTTAGACAAGTCACGAAGCCGCCAATTTGCCCGTCCTTTTGGCGGCTCGGTCCGCAGTTTTAGACAGAAGCCGGCAAATTGGGGGTCTGTTTTCGTCTGCCGATTTTCCACCTCGGAGGGTACACTTATTTCTACGGATCCCTGGAGGTGACATGGATGTTGTTTTTTTTTAATCTATCTTGCACGCGCCAGTTACTATCTCGCACGTGCGACTTTTCAAGCGCATTTTAACGTAATTAAACAGTGCAGTCGGTTAAATGCAGGCTTATTATCATGGATCGAGACCATCTCAGAATTTTAATTGATTAATTAATTAATTAAAGTTAATAAAGTGTCTTATTGTTATTGTGTAACGGTAAGAGGTCCATGTAACAGGTATTTTGATGATCCACGATGAGTGTCCAGGTGTTTTAATAGCTATTTTAATAGCTCTTTTAATGGCTATTATGCTAGCCATGATGGAGGAGTTGTCAAGGTAATAGTAGTTTGGTTATAATTAATTTATGAAATAACGTTGCAGCAGTCACAACTGGCAATCAGGACAAACGATTAACAATGGATGCAGGTGCATATAGTATCATATTCATGTGAAAGTTGTGCTCTTGCTGTGTCTGACTGTGAGACTGCAGTCTGACCCACAGTCACTACCAGCAGCTCTTCAGAGGTTTCATTACGATCACCGTAAATGTTAGAACACTTGCTCACTGGAAAAAAGGTGCGGCTGATTTAACCAAGCAAACGCGAACCATGGCTGGCTTGACCGCAGTACAGAACTGGACATGGTGGCGATTTCCCCGCTAACACAGTCTATGCCAACAACACAGCCTTAACACTCTCCTCTTGTCTCTTCTCTTGCTCCAGCGTCGAATATGCACACCGCCTCTTCGGTCAGACTGGGGGCTGAAGAAGAACAGAGGCCGCTGATGTCACTCTCCTGCGCCATTTGGGATTGTGAATTCAAATTTAATTTTGGAACATTTTTTTGCGGGGGGCGGGCATGAAAACGAAAAAGCAATTTCCTCCTAGTTTTCTTTTTAGTTGTGTGACAAAATGAGCAGTCTTGAAGAAGAAAATGAAAATGCAATTTGAATGATTTATTACTCATTTTATTTATAAGTCACATAATGCAGCGATGACCTTGAAATGAAAAAGCATTTCTGCTAAAGCATTTGAATTTTAAAATTTGACATTTCAAATTGAATTTTGATAACTATTTGCTGGGCCATCTTTGGAAAATTAATTATTAATTTTAATTTTAATTAGTAATTTTCTTTATCATTTTAATTAAGTTACAAAATGAGGGGTGCCATTTAGCTCAGTTGGTAGAGCGCGTGTCCCATGTGCTGAGCCTCTGCAGCGGACCCGGGTTCGACTCCCGGCCTGGGTCCCTTTGCTGCGTGTCACTCCCCCTCTCTCTCACCCTATTTCTTGTCATATCTTCAGCTGTACTATCAATAAAGCCATAGAAGGCCCAAAACAAATACAAAAAAAAGTTACAAAATGAGCAGTCTTGAAGATGAAAATGCAATTTGGATGATTTATTACTCATTTTATTTATGAGTCAAAAAATGCAGCTATATTCTGAAAATGAAAAAGCATTTCAGTTAATTCATTTTAATTTGATATATGGAACAGATTCGCTTCCATATTTGTCCTCATGAATGAGGTATTAGGACAGAGACCTTCCACTGCCCCACCTGTCCTAACTGCTTCCATCCCTGAGGACACACCAGGGCCAAGTAACCAGGAGGAGGAGGATGAAGACGATGAGGAGGAGGATGAAGGAGGACATGAGGCTGCAGAGAGGATGGAGAGGCTCTTCTCTGCTCCAGAGGACAATCATTGCATTATTTCTGTTGTTATTTAGTTAATTTATGAGGTCTTTGTAAATCATTTGTTCATGATTGTTCATTTTATATAATTCATGAAATAAAATATTGTTCTATTGCTACACATTATCTATTCCATTTAGTATTTACAGCTTAAGTACAATTTATAACAGCAAACGGCATCAAGTGCTACTTTTCAGTGACAACAAGGGATTGAATGTTTTCTTTTATTATTAAGGTCTTAACATTTACACCTATTTATAAAATTACAGCATAGATACCTATTTGCAGATTATTATGAACTGTTACCAAAAACAATTATTATCAAAAACAAAATTAAAACAGTTACAAATGATGTTCAGTAACAGGCTGAGCAGGAGTCCCTGGCAGTACCTGTCAGGGTCTGCAGTTCTGACTCAATCGACAGCTGCCATGTCATCAAGATTTTTTTAAGAAAAGGCAAGAATTATAATTTCATTATATAATTATAATAATGATAAATAATTACACCACACAAATCTATGTACCAAGGGTTAAATATATTATATTATTATATTTATTATGTATTTATTTATTTATTATATTATATTAATTATATAGGAATAATGATTAAATCAAACCATATGTGGCGATCAACAGTTTATATGTCTAGCATTAACTTAAAGCAAAACTCTCGCCAAAATGAAACCTAGGCTTTCTTGTGAATGTATATGAGTCAAACCTTTGTGTAAAAGCATAATAACGAAGACAGAGGCACTTTTAAGATTAACCATAGTTTCGTTTTCGGGCAAGCTCATTTTCAATGGAGTGCCGGGGCACTCTTACGTTAGCATCAAAATTATTTTTAAAACACTAAGAAGGGTAAGAAGGCTTGTAGTATCACCAGGGTCTCTACACATGAACACGAGCATTCAGGAACAGTGTTTGTGTACACAGAGTTTACGAAAAAGAAAGTTTTTGGACAACTCACGTTAGCAGATGTTTTCTCCGCATGCTGCCGTCCTGCCAGTGAGAAGTGTCGATCTCCAAATGTGACGTAACATGGAGGACAGTAAAGATGGACTCAAATAATAATATATAAAATAATAATGTCTCCTTTCAAAAGACTGATTTGATGTCTGTCACAATTTCGACCTCCACTAGTAGTGCTGCAATATTAATTGACCGAGACTGTGTGACAGCAAGTAAACACCCTTTTTTTAGGGTGTTAGGGTTAGGGGAAATGAGTATACAGATATTTTAATATTAAAAAACGTTTGGAGATTCTCAAAGAGCTGTATGGTTACCCAAGTTTCCAAGTAACTCAGAGGCTGGAAAGGGAATTCAGTGTACATGCTCCAGGGGAAAAAAAACTAATATGAGGAAGCTCACACAGGCTTTTTGACATATAAACCCAGTGAGCGATTTCACTGGACTAAATGGAGTGCCATTTTTATCATATGGAACCCAGTTAAGTACACTTTGTTCCTTCTCTAGATTTCCAAACTATCTTGTGTATGTTGTACATGTTGATCTGGGTTATTTTTAACAATTCAAAATAAACCTTGATACTTGTTTCTATCACAGGATATTGATTTGTGTAGTATCATTATTGAAAAAGACTGACATATGTACAACAACCTCGGTACATGGCTTGGCTTCATACAATTAGCTTCATGGTTATTGTTACTTAGCAGTAAAATTCCTCTTCTTCTTCTTCTTCTTCTTCGTATTATTATTATTATTATATATAGTGTTATCAATATTGATATCTCAATGAGTAGAACTGTTATTTCACCCCCTCCCTCTCTCTCCCTCTCCACCTGCCCACATCGGAAGGTGTCATGAGATGACTTCTGTTGTGAATTGGCACTATACATATAGCATATAAAGATTGGTTGGTTGGTTGATTGATGATTGGATGATGATTGGGGAGACACAGTTGTTTATTCTTCAGTGAGAACAGGAGGTCATTTAACATTCAGTTTTCATGTCTTTTAGCAGTAGTATGCTATCTTATGTTACCCTCAAGGGCTGGGGCTGTTTACTGCTTGGCAACTGTCAGCCAAAAGTACTGATGTAATGACAATCATGGTCGTGTAGATTTGGAATCTTAGATATCAAACATGTTTGATATTATCAGGGCGGCCCAGATGAGCCTGAGCACTTCCAGGTGGAGGTTTAAAACTAGGTCTGTGCACCCCTCACATTGACAGATAATCTGGGGGAAAAGAGAAGGGAATGAAGAGGAACAAGAGAATGATCCAAAAGAGTTGCTAGAAAAGTGAGAACAAAGGAGTGGTGAGTGAGAGTGGGAGTAAATAAAGTGAGAGCAAATAGCAGTTAGTGTGTGGGAGTTCATGACTTTGATGCATGCAGTTGAGTGCTGTACTGTTGATTGTAATTGGATTGTAATATGTTCCACTTTGACATCGTGCTTCCTGATTTGAAAGCCTGGGTGTGAATCTGATCCATCCAGCTGCTCCTGAGGAACATCACTACGGTTTCGGTTACCAACATCATGTGTAGATTTACAGCTGCATCACTGCCACTGCATGCAGGGTTTTTCCTTCAAATCATCCATTACATCTTATCCAGTGTTTAAAAAGGTATAGGTGAAGAAAGACTTTGAGTTTGACTTTGAGAATACTGAGAGAGCAGAAGGGGTGCGATTTAATGTATGGATGGTTCTATGTGCTCTGTGTATATGCAATGCATTTCATTACATTCCTGTTAAAACATGACCTCTTTTATCTAAACAACTAAGGGAAAAGGAGAAGCTTTAGGTTACAGGTTATAAAGTAATAATTTTAATTCAAAGCTGTTTTGCGCTTTGTGCCAACATGGATATTAGAAATTGCATTTCTGCCCCAATCAACAGGAAGTGTGTTGTTCCCCGTGTCACATATCCTACAATTACGTACCTGCATCTGTGTCACGTACACAGGCTTGTTGATGAGTATCCAAGTGGACGTCTCGTAGCACGGAGGGATGGTGATGGAGCCCTCGTAGGTTATGTAACGCGTGGTGTCAGGATAAAGGTCGGCTATGTTCAGGCCCATCAATAAGAACGCATCATCTAGAGAGAGAGAGAGAGACAGAGAGATATCAGGCAGAGAGAGGGAGTGTTAAGCTGATGCAGTGTGTCGTCAGAGAAGTGGAGGGGAGAGATGAATCCTCTGTGTGTGTGTGTGTGTGTGTGTGTGTGTGTGTGTATTTGTGTATGTTGTTTATGTGGAATGAAGCAGCAACCTCCTGAGCTAAATAATGAAGCTGGTGGTGTAGTACCAAAAACTGCAATTCCTCAAATGGCCACCAGAGGCTCCAAAAGTCAAGGCAATCCATATAACGGCAGTCACTGATCTTCACCTCTTAGCTGTGTTTGTGGGGTCGGTGCCGTTTGGATAATTGAAGATAACAGTGCCCTGGTAGGAGTGGATTGAGGAGGTCAACCAAAGGTAGTAGGAGAGATAAGCAGAGTTGGTTGAGGAGTGCTGTAGTTGGGTATGGTGTGCATGGTGCTTGTCTATTAAAGTAGGCAGTAGGGGCTTTGTGGGAAAATCATTGTGCTACCTGGGTGAGGGTGTCTGAAGTTGAAAGACCCAAAGCTCCTGATGATTCCAGATACTATCATTGAGGATGTGTCCAAATATAATTTTATTTGACCAGTTGCAAGAAATGACTGCCAGTGAAACAACATTACAGCAGTATGTGTGTGCGCCAATGTGTTTATCAGGGACAGATGTATTCAAATAGTCACATTACGGTTGCTTACCTTCCATTTATGGATCAATTGCTGGTTACCAGCTTAACTGTTCTAAGCTTCTGCTTTTGTACCTCTTGTTCTTTCCTGAGTTGTACGTTTCTCCTTTGGTTGTTACTTTGTTTCAGCTTTTTTTTTGTTTTGTACTTTGTATTTTGGGGAATTTCCCTTCCTTCTTGGTTGTTTTTTTTTTTGTTTTGTTTTTTTGGCCTTTTATGGCTTTATTGATAGCACAGCTGAAGATATGACAGGAAACACGGGGAGAGAGAGGGGGAATGACACACAGCAAAGGGACTCAGGCCGGGAGTCGAACCCGGGACACATAGGCACATGGGACGTGTGCTCTACCAACTGAGCTAAACGGCGCCCCTCCCCTCTTGGTTGTTGCTTGGATTCCTGATTGAGTGTTCCTTATTTTCTCTAACCTGCCTCCCTTTGGTGTTTTGGTTTTGGGTCCTCAATATACACTGTCTGGCCAAAAAAAAAGTCGCCACCTGGATTTAACTAAGCAAATAGGTAAGAGCCTCCTATTGGATAATGACTGGATGGGCGATTATCTTTCAGCTGCCAACAAGTTATTTAACCCTAACTGATGCAAAGAGTAGCTTCTCATGTCAACCAACAACCATGTCGAAAGACATATCCCGTGCTTGTGGAAAGATGTTCCAAGTCTCTTTGAATCAAATCGTAGAAAAACAACAGTAGAACTCTGGGCTATGTTTATTAGTGAAAGTAAGAGCATTTCCACATGCACAATGCGAAGGGAACTCCGAGGATTGGGTTCTGAACAGCTGTGAAGCCTTAAGAAAACCACTAATCAGTGGGGCTAATCGGAAAAAAGGCTTCAATTTGCTAGGGAGCATAAAGATTGGACCCTAGAGCACTGGAAGGTCATGTGGTCTGATGAGTCCCGATGTACCCTGTTCCAGAGTGACAGGCTTATCAGGGGAGGAAGAGAGGCAGATTAAGCGATGCACCCAGCATGCCTAGTGCTTACTGTACAAGCCTGTGGGGGCAGTGCTATGATCTGGGGTTGCTGCAGTTGGTCAGGCCTAGGTTCAGCAACTTTATGTCCCCAAAGAATGAGGTAAGCTGACTACCTGAATATACTGAATGGCCAGGTTATTCCATCAATGGATTTTTCTTCTCTGATGGCATGGGCTTATTCCAAGATGCCAGGATTCATCAGGCTCAAATTGTGAAAGAGTGGTTCAGGGAGCATGGGGCACAGTGGTTAACCATGCACATCAGAACTGGGCCTTGTGTAACAGCTTGCTAGTTAGGCTAGGTCTCGAGTGACTGAGCTAGCGGGCCTTCTAGAATACCCTGGAGCTGTTGTTACGGTCCCAATTTTTGATCAGCCTGTGTAGAGGTCGTACACATTCAATGGGACACTCAGATTACAAGTTGTTCAGCCATAGTTTTATTATTCACCAACCCGGTTAAACAACAATAGTGCACATCAAGAGCAGGAGGCTGGAGAACCAGACAGAAAAGAAAACAAAAAGGGGAACGCGCCGGGCCAACCTGCAATGGGCCGTCGCACCCGGCTCTTTCCCCTCTAACCTAAACTATAAACAACCAAGACTAATCTAACTACCAAAAACAACAGAATGAAGACCTGAAAATCTAACTGCTGCTGGTCTCCCGCCCCGGCCCTGCTGCACATCAGACGAACAAAGGAAAACCCGACATTCAAAGATGGGGTGGTAAACGTTGTGGCAGAGGCACAGCCTTGCGTCTCTCCCCCAGCAGTTGGTTTGAGGAAGTGCTCCCTAGAGGGCGAGGCCTCCGCTCATTTGCCTTTTTGTACCTCCTCCCGCTGATTGCACACTGCCCGGCTTGTTTCCCCTGCACGAGATAAACAGAAAAAAAGAGAACGGGAGAGAGAGACCACCGGTCGAGCATAACAGGTATTCTTTTCGCAGCCCTCCATAACAGCTGTAGAAAATCTTAAAGGAGTCATCACCTGGTTTTTTACATATCCAGTCCCTCTTGGATCGCTTTGGATCAATTCCTAAAACTTATTAGAAAAAAAATAAATAAAAAAAATCAAACATAGAGCTTGTTCTGACACTTTTTCATACCGCGACTTTCTCACGCGAGATTATGCACGAGGTTTTGACCGGTCCGGATGTGCATTGTATTAATATGTAATGAGGCGCGCGTTGATTGGCTGCAGGAAGGACAGAGCCGGAATGGGGGGCAAGCCTGCATGCACACACAGACTCCAAAACATAAACAGCCCCCTGTCATGGCGCACACACTAAATGACGAAACGTCTAACGAAAGATTAGTGTGTGACCTTTTTTTTTCGGTGGCGACATTTTTGGGAGGCAGGCAGTGTATTTTTGCCATTAATCTAACAGAATGAACTGATCATAAATTGACCCAACACACACCAGCTTGCAGTTTGAGGTTATTTTGGACAATCTCTTTTTAAGGTTGGGAAATAACAGACAGTCTTGACATGATACAAGCCTATCATATATTTGAATGAGAGTTGTTCCTCGAAAAGGTGATTGAAGTTGGTTTAAAGAAATGCAAACAAGTCAGAACATTTTTCCCCTGTAGCAGAATGAAAAATGGTGCATCCAGCCCTTTCTCTAAAACGTACACATCTTTCAGCACTTTTGGCCACGTCAAATGAAACTGCGGCAATATGCTTTTCCATCACCAATTTTAGTGGGGTGATGAATAAAGTAACTTGTAATCTAACTTAGTTTCTTTGAAAATCAAGTAATCAGTATAGTAACTATGTTACTTTTTAAAGGAGTAATCAGTAATCAGATGACTTTTTCAAGGTAACTGTGGCAACACTGGTGATCAGTAATGTCTTAGGCTTCTTTCAAGCCATCTGTCTTCTCTGGACAAGATGTTCACATTGTTGTCATCAAGGCAATGATCTGTCTCCTTCAGATGTAAGTGGACAGCAGAGTATTGCCCTGAGGAGTTGGCCCTCCTGTGTTGTGCCATTCGTTTATGGAGAGGTTGTTTTGTCTCCCCAGTGTACCAATCTGTGCAGTCCTGGCTGCATTGAACAGCATAAACTACATGACTCTGTTTATGCCTGGGTGTTCAAATGATGACGCTTTGGGATTGTAAGACGGGTCAACCACCGTCTCAATGCGTCAGTTTTGGAGGAGTTGATGAGACATAACATGACTTTGTTATGACTTTGCTATGTACAGTCATGATCAAAAGTTTACATCCACTTAAAGAAGAACATGCATATAATGGCAGTCTTCAGTTCCAATGATTTCCAGGGATCTCATTTTCTGTGATAGAATGTGTGGAACACATACTACTTTGAAGCTGGACTGAAGTGTGCTGCTGATAGGGTTGCCAACTCCCTGAAAAACGGCTTGGTAACTTTATCTTTTTGGCCCTTTTTGTGTGTGAAACGATTTCCAAATAATTTGACTCGAATGTGAATTTAGTTTGATGCAGGTTTTTGAGTGATACGAATACATAGAAAAAAATATTATTCAACAATTATTTTTTTTGTGCTAAATAAAAGATATTTTTAACAGAAATCTGTCCTGCTTAACTTTACAGAATAAAATAAATATTTATTTATTTAACAGAACTGTCCTGCTTAACTGAAAACAGTATAAAATAACAGAAAACAATAGAAAGTTGTTACTTTCTTACTGATATATAGTTCATGTGTAGTATATCAACTGCCTGTGCAGTACAAATTATGCACATCACATCTATCTATTGACTGTTTGAACTGACATGTGTAAGGTTGTATATATGTATGTATAGTATAGTGTGTATTCTTTATCAATTATTCATCTATGTATTACTTTTATGTATTATTTATCTATTTTATGTATTCATCTATCAATTGTATGTCTTTATTACACTAAACATTTTTTTGGCCACAAAATACTGACATTTATTGGACTTAAAAAACATTCTAATTTTTTCTATATACCATATCTGCCTCTGGTGTTGCCTG
>NW_022045174.1:0-50719 GCF_900880675.1 Sparus aurata | reverse complement strand
GGGTAGCTGTAGTTGTGGTTGTTGGGGCAGCTGTGGTGGTTGTAGTTGGAGCCACCGTGGTTGTTGTTGTCGGAGCTGCAGTAGTTGTTGTTGTTGGTGCAGCTGTAGTTGTTGTTGTTGGAGCCGCTGTGGTGGTTGTAGTTGGAGTAGTCGTGGTTGTTGTTGTCGGAGCTGCTGTAGTTGTTGTTGTTGGTGCTGCTGTAGTTGTTGTTGTTGGAGCCGCTGTGGTGGTTGTTGGTGCAGCAGCTGTAGTTGTGGTTGTTGTGGCAGCTGTGGTGGTTGTTGTTGGGGCAGCTGTAGTTGTGGTTGTTGGGGCAGCTGTAGTGGTTGTAGTTGGAGCAGACGTGGTTGTTGTTGTCGGAGCTGCAGTAGTTGTTGTTGTTGGTGCAGCTGTAGTTGTTGTTGTTGGAGCCGCTGTGGTGGTTGTTGTTGGGGCAGCTGTAGTTGTGGTTGTTGTGGCAGCTGTGGTGGTTGTTGTTGGAGCTGCTGCAGTAGTTGTTGTTGTTGGTGCAGCTGTAGTTGTTGGAGCCGCTGTGGTGGTTGTTGTTGGGGCAGCTGTAGTTGTGGTTGTTGGGGCAGCTGTGGTGGTTGTAGTTGGAGCCACCGTGGTTGTTGTTGTCGGAGTTGCTGTAGTAGTTGTTGTTGTTGGGGCAGCTGTGGTTGTTGTTGTCTGGACAGCTGTAGTTGTTGTTGTAGGAGGCACCGTGGTGGTGGTTGTTGGGGAAGCCGTGGTTGTTGTTGTCGGAGCCACAGTAGTTGTAGTTGTTGGGGCAGCTGTAGTTGTGGTTGTTGGGGCAGCTGTGGTGGTTGTTGTTGGGGCAGCTGTAGTGGTTGTAGTTGGAGCAGACGTGGTTGTTGTTGTCGGAGCTGCAGTAGTTGTTGTTGTTGGTGCAGCTGTAGTTGTGGTTGTTGGGGCAGCTGTGGTGGTTGTAGTTGGAGCCACCGTGGTGGTTGTTGTCGGAGCCGCCGTGGTGGTTGTTGTTGGGGCCGCCATGGTTGTTGTTGTCTGGACAGCTGTAGTTGTTGTTGTAGGAGGCAGCGTTTTGGTGGTTGTTGTTGGGGCAGCTGTTGTTGTTGTTGTCTGGACAGCTGTAGTTGTTGTTGTAGGAGGCACCATGGTGGTGGTTGTTGGGGAAGCCATGGTTTTTGTAGTTGGAGCAGACGTGGTTGTTGTTGTCGGAGCTGCAGTGGTTGTTGTTGTCGGAACAGCATTAGTTTTGGTTGTTGGGGCAGCTGTGGTTGTTTTTGTCTGGACAGCTGTAGTTGTTGTTGTAGGAGACACCGAGGTGGTGATTGTTGGGGAAGCTGTCATTGTTGTTGTCGGTGCCGCAGTAGTTGTTGTTGTCAGTGCCCCTGTAGTTGTAGTTGTTGGGGCTGCAGTAGTTGTGGTTGTAGGGGCAGCAGTGGTTGTTGTTGTCGGAGCAGCCGTGGCTGTTGTTGTTGGAACGGCAGTAGTTGTGGATGTAGGGGCCCCTGTAGTTGTAGTTGTTGGGGGAGCTGTAGTTGTGGTTGTTGGGGCAGCTGTAGTTGTTGCTGACGGAGCAGTGTCAGCTGTAGTTGTCAGAGCAGCTGTGGATGTTTTTGCCGGGGCAGTTGTAGTTGTTGTTGTTCGTGCAGCTGTGGTTGTTGCAGTCAGAGGTGCTTTGGTTACTTCTGCTGCTGATGTTGTTGTTGTCTGAGCAGCTGTTGTTGATTCCTGAGCATTCGTACATCCCACTATCACTATGAAACATTTCGAAACACAATTATTTGCTATCAGCAGTACTCGTACAGGTCAACCTGTTGGTCGCTTCATCAGTCATTCTTTCATTGTGTTGTTCATTCCCCAAAACTTTCCCTACCCTTTGTCCCCAACATTTTCCACCTTCAGAGTCTTAAATCTGCCATGAAATTAAATAAAAAAAATCACAAGAGTGTGTGAGAGTGTGTGGTAATGAATGTGTAAACATTTGGATGCGAGTATGTAGTTGGCTGGTCACAGCTATTGCAAATTTCGTGCTTGTAGTTTTTATTTTGTAAAGCATAGCCTTGTAACCTACAATTTAACACTTGCAGACATATTTCAAAATGTATTTTCTCATACTGTTCACTGTAAAGAAAGTACAGCATTGAAGTAGATGTCTTCAATTAAAGCACCAGTCAAATTGATCTGTTAGCCATCAATACAAACCTTTTCTTTACAGTATCTCACCAGGTCACATACTGATCCAACTAACTTAACCATAGCCTTATTGCAATATAAACAACAAAAAATTAAGTTAACCAAGGTATTTATTAATTAGCATTTACTATTAAGTGTAGCAAAATTATGGGTCAATACAAAACTCTATGTCACTGCTTTGTGAGTCTGGAGTCGCAGGAAAAATACAGGCAATCTTACTAATGTGACACTCCCTCTTCATGCTTAATATGAGTTTTTACCTTTAGGACATCAGTACAAGTTACCACTTTTGTGGACCTCCTGTGCTCAGAGATCATTCATGACTTCCAGTAAAGGTGTGTTAAACAAATTCTTGTGATATGAGAGGTGTGTCGACTGCATTTTAGTATGTTTGTATTCTTGATTGTTGGTGATGATTTTAGGCACTTTGTTGTTAATTTTTGTCTTTGTTGTTTTTGTTGTTTTGTGTTTTCTTTTCAGAATTTCCACAGGCATAACAATAATTTCTGAAAGGATAATCAACAAAGCTACCAAACTAAATTAATGTATAGCCAAAACACAATTTTTGTCATTGTTCCCCTGATTGTGATCTGAGGATGGTCCTAGACTCTGATATGTCTCTGCATTAGAAATATTTAATGAGATGCAGGAGAGAATTCTATCTTTATGTCATGTTAATCCCTTAATCTGTTCAACTGTTTTGTAAGACAACACTGTACCAGCAATCATATCATATTACTCTGCTTACCTGTTAGAATCAGGAAAATTGGTACGAGCTGTGCGACACCCATCTTGTCTTCTTTCTATAAATCAATAAGCAAACAATGTAGAGATGTTCTGACAAAAGCACCATGTCATTTTGCACTACAATTACTAGCCAGTAGAATCATTACTATCACTGTATTGTTAATTCTGGAATCCCAGTGAAACAATTTATTTCTTTTAACTATCGAACTTTTATGGTAATTCTTTGGGCTTATGTATTTCTGTCCAGTTGTGTTTTAACTGACTTTCTCAGCTCCCATCAGACAGCTGGTAAAGGTGGCGGATTAACATCTGCATTTGAGTCCTCTTTCCAATGTCGGATGATTCCCTTTGACAACTACTCCGGCTTTGAACTGCAGCTCTTTGAAAAAACTTTTCTTGTGACCGTGCTGTGTTCGGTGGTTTACTGTAAGGATTTTATTTAGTCTTTTGCAGACATTGTTGCAGGGGTTGTGTTGAAATATGGTTGGCTTTTTATTAGTCCTATTATTAGTTTAATTTGTTTTTATCAATTATTGGTGATTTTAATTTACACATGTGCTGTGGGTCCAGGCCTCTGGTCAGGGATTTTCTTAATCTTATCGACTCTTTTAATCTCACCCAGTCTGTCGCTGGCCCAACACATGAAAAAAGTCACAACCTGGACCTTGTGGTGTTGCTTGGTTTATCGGTAGAAATCAGTGAAATATGCAGCACATGTATCTTGGGTTATCTGGCTGTTTTATTTGCTTTGACTGGTTCCAGTCCAGATGCTTCAACAGGTGTTCCCGTGTGCCATCAGCGTGCAATTAACATGTTAAGTGCTTCCCAGTTTTCTGCTGCTTTTAGAGAAACTTACTGTACACGTTGGATGACAGTGATCGCAGTGCTTACAACCTCACAACCCTTTTTAACTCTATTTGCGCTGAGATATTGGATTCTATTGCTCCTCGGAGGTCTGAATAGCTAAGACAAGCTGGGAGAAAATGAGAAAAGGACAATCTTTTAACGTTTTGAACTCCCATTAATCTTAAGTGACACAGATCATGTTGTGCCTTCATCTACTCTGTGTGAGAATTTCTTGAGGTATTTTACTGAGAAAATCTCTGTTCTTAGCCTTCCTTCCATTCCTTCTATGTCAGAACCCTCTGTCCCTCCTCTGGGCCCAGCTGTCTTCCAGCGGTTTGAGTAGTTTCATCCTATCTGTCTGACATGATCAAACAGCTATGTCCTGCAAACTGCCCCTAGGGACAGAATTCCTGTTCATTTATTGAAAGACCTAACACTGTTGGGTCAAGCATTTTAACTCTGGTTAATTCATCCCTTAGCACAGGGTGTGTCCCCTCTGCTTTTTAATCATGCAGTCATGCAACCTCTTTTAAAAATAAAAAATTGGTTCTTTCCAATTTTAGACTGATTTCAAAACTCACATTTTTAGCTAAATTCTTGGAGAGAATAGTTTTTAATTGATTGCAATCTTTTTTGCATGGTTTTAGTATTTATGAAAAGTTTCAGTCTGGTTTTAAACATCGCTAAATTACTGAAACTGCCCATCTAAGAGTGCTTAACGATCTTCTTTTAACTGGTGACACACGAAACTCGGCTATTTTAGTGCTTTTAGATTCGACTGCTGCCTTTGACACTGTCAATCACTCGATTCTTTTATTCCGACTTGAAAAGTGTATGGGCATTAAGGGTACTGCCCTTGAATAGCTCAAATCATATTTGTCAGAAAGAAGTTACTCTGACCAAAATGCTTAATTTTCTTCTTCTGTGGCCCCTCTCTCCTGTGGGGTGAACCAAGGGTCTATTTTGGATCCTTTACTGTTCTCGTTATATATGTGGCCCTTGAGTTTCATTTTTAAGAAACGTAACATCTCCTTTCATTGCTTTGCCGATGATGTGCAAATCTAATTGCCATCACAACCAAATGATTCAGGTTCCCTGCAGGCCTTATTCAACTGTTTGAGTGATCTAAAAAGCTGGCTGGATCTGAACTTCCTCTGTCTGGCACTGGCACTTTTGGCACTCTATTCGTCCGACCATTTACCATAAATTTGGGCACGATTATTGACAGTGCTATAAAGCTTGACAAACAAATTAGTTCTGTTGTGAAAACCAGCTTTTTCCAGCTCAGACTATAAGCCAGAGTTGAGCTGTATTTGCCCCCGAAAGACTTTGAAACCGTCATACATGAATTTGTAACGTCTCAGCTTGATTACTGCAACCCTCTCTATGTGGGGCCGAATCTGTTGTCTCTTCAAAGACTACAGCTGGTGCAAAATGCTGCTGCTCAGCTCTTAACCAACACCAGAAATCATGAGCACATCACTTCAGTTTTAGCCTCACTCCACTGGCTTCCTGTACGCTTCAGAATTGTTTTTAAGGTTTTAAATGGCTTGACGCCTTCGTGTTTGTGTGAGCTCATCCATATTTACTGTACGACTAAAGCTCTGAGGTCATCCTCTCAGACAGTTCGGAGCGTTCCCAGAGCAAGACTGAAAAGTAGAGGTGACAGAGCGTTTTCAGTGGCTGCTCCTACATTATGGAACACTTCGCCTCTGCAAATCAAATATGCTTGGACCACCGAATCTTTAAAGTCATTGCTGAAAACCTACCATTTCTCACTGGCTTTTAAATCAAGTAAGACATGGACATCCTGCCTACACCTACATTAACCCTTAATGTAACACCATAAGCACCTACTTATCTTGCACTACTTACACTTCTACCTCCGCCATCTTGTGCAATTATCCTGTGCAATAATAATATTCTTAATTTTTTTTTTTCGTACATACTCATATTCTTACACGGAGTCTGTTTAATTCAAACACAATATTTATTAAGGCATCCAGCCTTCCACAAAGCAGTACTTTTACACTTTATTTAAATGGATATAATGCATATTTACCTCTGTATACGATGCACACTTACCTCCTGTATATAATTCACATTGCCTCTTTTTCCTGTATATATTGCACATAGCGCATAGTCCTTCCTATTTTGTGTCTTTCTCTCTTATCTAAATCTTTTTTAGTATTTTTTAAAGTCTTGTACGTATTGTATGTCTGTCTCACTGCTACTGTAACAAGTGAATTTTTGGTATGAGTAAAAGTCTTAAGTCTAAAGTCATACTGTTGTTTTGTGTCCCCTGTTTGTTTGATGTATTTATTTGTATTGTTGATTCTTAACCTATGAGGCACTTTGGTCAACTTTGGTTGTTTTTAAATGTGCTATAGAAATAAACCTGACCTTGAAATAGATGATAGCAAAAAAATAGCCTTCATTTAGTGAGAAATCAGTATTCAGTTGGCAAATAATTAAATTCATATTTCTAGCCTTTACATATCAAGGTAGATTTTACATGGTAACATTCCTCAACCTTTTTAGATTATTACTTTTAACATCCAAACAGAGTGACAGTATAAAAACTTCCACAGGCAGACTTTTGGGCAAATAACAATTATGCGTATGTGTCCCCTTCATAATAATTCTGAACTATATCGATTTTCTTTCTCCAAATAAGCTCATGAAATGCAGTTCTTACACCTGTAAAACACATCTATGTTTCAAAAAAAGTGCACAATATTTTCTTTTATTTGGGTTATGAGAATGTAGAATAATAAAAGTCACATTAAATTAGAAAAATATGGATGTTCTCTACGTTTTGGAGAATTTTCAGCATCATTTTACAAATCTAAGTATTTGGAATTTGGCTATTGCTTATTTGCGGTAAAAACACCCATTTCTTCTCACGAGAAACTTGAGTTGTCAGAAAGTTAGAGCTAAAACTAAAACCATGCCTTACAAATTCCACCTGTGTCTTCACATCTCACTTATATATTTTCATATTTCACATTCCCATTGATGAGAATATAATGTCAACAAGCAAAGTGCTTCAACAGGTAGGTGAGCTGAATGAGGAAACTGCTCTTTAACCACCCTAATCACTCAGTCTGTGCAACTGCTCATAAACATCAACCTGACTAAAATGCTTAAAAGAACACCTCTTGTGGAACAGGATGAACCTGAATTCTAAATACATAGCAGAGGACAAAAAGAGATCCCTTTTAGAACAGGCAAGGAATCACATTCCTATTCTTTTTTTATCTGAATTGTTATTTTAGCTGAATCTAATAACATGATGCTGGTGTTTTGCTACATGTACAATTATACTGGTGTAATTTAAAAAAAAAAGAAAAAAAATTAATAGAAAAATCTCAGTAGGAATTTCATGACATGTTGCAAAAAAAAATTATCACTTCAATCACTTGTTATCACTCTAAATAAGTGAGAATATGTGAGATGGAAATAGGAATGTGGTTGGAAATTAGCACAATTATAAACTAAACACACAAGACCAACACACTCACTCTCTGTGTCTGTCAGGCACACAGTGTTGAAATATAAGAAAGTTAACATATAAACTTAGAAATGTACTTACCCAAAATGGAAATACAAGATCCAAAAATAGTAAATTCCCCTTTATTATCGGATTAAGATGCTTTTAACTATTTAAGTGTCCTTAAATTCAGTTCAGCTTACATTCACTACATTTCAAACTAATTCACACCAATAATATTTCAAACCTTTCACTAAAGTGACACTCCACATCTATTGAGGCCTTTATATATCTCTACTGAAGAAAGGCTAGTGTCGTCACTCATAACTGATGTTACAGAAGTGCTTTGACACCTTAGCAATTAATTAAATAAATCACACCTGTCATTTTCTTGGCTCAGTACAATGGCATACTCCCATCTTTTGTCCTGTGAAAGCTGCAGGTACATTCCACCAATGTGAATGTTGACAGCAGTTTGACCAGTGTGGCAAGTTATGATACAGAAATAGATATTAAGTACACACATAAGAAGAAAAGAATCTTTGTTTTATTTCATAACTTTTATCTGAAATAGTACAAATCCAAGAAACATTAACGTGGTCCTAGTGATGAATATCTACATAGAATTTGCATCAGTGGAATTTTCTTTTTTTTAACTATTTTAAAATAGATATTAAGTGAAACTGCAGATGCTTTTGCAAGTTTTCTGAGGGTTCATCTGGTTTTATTTAACTTGACTTTTGAAATACCCGACAGCATAATAACATACATCCCAGCAGTATAAAATTATTGTCATACACATCATTTATTAAATAATGAGACACAGAAACGGATAAAGGGCATAACTTATATGAATGGATTCAGCAATGACAATTAACGCAAACGTATTAAAGTATATTGATGTTTGTGTTTTGTTTCAGTTATTGACAACACAAACAGCCTTTCATGTTTTGATATTCATTACAAAGTTAACAACATTTAAAAAATATCTCTGCAATAGTGGACACTGAATGTGCCTTGGTGCATAGAAAATGAAGTTTAATTAATACAGCAGTCAAGAACAATGTAGCAAAGTCGGAGTGCTTTAGAATCATGAAACTGTACAGTTTCTTGCAAAGCTCTTCATCATGGGATGGTAGTCAAAGATGGAATTCTGGTCCTAAAAAGACAAAAGTGTGGTAGGACAGACATTTATTTATTAGAACGTGTTAAATGTGTTTGTTTTACAGCGTAAACAGTGAGATGATCACGTAAATCCACTTTGGACTTTCTTGTCGTTGTCACTCAGTCCAATGCTTGATAAGGCAAGATCTTCCAAGTCTGCAGGCGTGGTCGTTTCTTCGTGGGGGCAGATGTCTGAGTTTTACTAACTGTACTCAACAGTGTCATTGCTGCACTCAGAGACATGTGATAAACTTTGTAATGTCCTTAAGAATAAACATCAAAGTTTCCAAACTTAAAGTCTTGTCTCATCTCTTAACAGTAATGCAAAGTTGTTATAATATGACCTGTTCTACATTTTTTCAGTCAGTTTACTCGCGTGTCCACACAATCGCAATGTACAGTCATCTGTTCTTATTAAAAGGACACTAATGCGTTTTGCATACCAGTGACAGCCGTCACTTTCTAATGGGATTTCACAAGGAGGACATTGTAAGATGAAGTGATGAGACAGACCCTGTGGTAAACCTTACTTAAAAGTCTTTTATTTGGGGACTTCCGGTAGCAGCGCGCAATGGAGTAGACCGAAGTCCAGCAGCTCCCGATAATTTTCGCTTAAATCAGCACGTAGCAATATTTTAATGGTTAATTTATCGTTAACCTAAGATTTTATCTTCTATTGAACTGGGCACTACAACATACAGCCATACTCCTGTGGATTTTTTATTATATATTCGCTATGCTTTATGATTTTCAGATGACAGACAGTTTACGGTACAGACAGAAGGCTCAAACCCTGTCACCCGAGAGTGATCCCTGTCACCAGAGAATGACCCCTGTCTACTAGAAAGTGGAAAGATACAAAAGCAGAAGTGAAGCTGTGGAGTTCTCCCTTTTGCAAAAGGCGGAAACTAATTCTGACTTTGTGTGATCATTCAGTCTTCTCTCCCTCCAGTATTTACAGGGTCGAGGTCCTGAGGATTCGGGGTGACAAATCTGGTCACAACAATTTTTGGGGCTCGTCCGGGATCAACTAACAGTTGACAAAAGCGGACCTCGACACGCGATTTGATAAACAAAAGACCGATACGAACGGACGAGGGACACAAGCCGGCACACTTAAGGTAAGCAGATCTTTATTCTGCATTGGCATAAAACTAAATTATTGTGTCCTTAATCCTAGTAGTTAAAGTCTTCAAATTTAGCGGGGGACGAGGTGAATGATTACACTAAGATATATAGAGTGAGAGAATAGACTGAAGAATAAGGAAGTGTGTGTAAATCCTGGGAGTGGCGACTCCCACAGTACTCTGACGAGGGGCTGTTAAAACAGCGAGGCTGTTAAGCTGGGTTTGAGTCCCGGGGGCTGAGGATCCCCGAATGCTAAATCAAGGAAAGCTAGAAAAAAAAAAAAAGGCAAGACCAGGCAAAACACATGGTGTGAATGTTGAGTGACTGAAAACTGAAACACGACTGCACTATTTAGGCGGTCGCTGCAGTAAGTGGACGGGATCTCAAATTACAGATATATAAAGTTTTGGTGTCAGTTGTGAAGATTAGATTCACAGCAAGGACTGGATACCAGGGACACAGCGTGCCATAGTTTCCAGTCGGCCAAAACTTGAGATAAGAACACGAACACTTTTGTAGCAAATGACTGTGAGTTATCTCAAGCCCCTGAGATAACAAGACCAGAGAAAATAACTGTGAGCTGTTTTAACATTTGGAGACCGCGAGATCGAGCGACATCCCACGTGAGTTGTCTCTAAATGCTCTGAAACAGCAAGAACAGAGAAGATAAGTCCTGCGAGTCAAAGCATTCCTTTCCAGAACACTAGAAAACACACACAGAGTAGCAAGACCAGCGAAATAACTGTGAGCTACTCAGAACAAAAGTTAGCAAGACCAGTGAAATAACTGTGAGCTAACAGGCTAAGCAAGACCAGTGAAATAACTGTGAGCGGCCAGGGACTAGCAAGACCAGGTCGCTACTGTGAGCAGTCCATAATTAGAGGGTAATGAACGCATGTGTATAAGTGTGAATGTCAGAGCAAAAAGTGAACTGAAGCAGCAGCACTGTTGAAACCTAACGGTGTTAACATACGCAGTGGCCTGTTGAAGTAAGTCACCCAAACTCTGAATTGAGGAAATAACACCTTGTAGTACGGAGAGAAACAAAACTTGTAGTACACCACTAACTGAAATAACTGGGAAAAACAATGGACGGCGAGTTTGACAGAGAAATAGATGATGACGGGTGGGGACCGATTACGGGACTTAGGACTGTCGAGGAACAGGTTTTGGCTCTCAATAAGGTGATAGATCGAATACACGAACCCCGATCAGCGGCAGAAGAAAAATCTAAGCTAAAAACAGCAGTAACAAAATTGATGAAAGAGAAAAAGAGAAGCATGCAAGATAGAGGTAACTTAAAGGCTGAGTTTTGGAGTACAGGAGGAAGAAGGCAGATTGGTAGACAAAATGACAGAAATACAGCTGCGGGTGGCTGAAGAAAAAGAGATCGCCTCATGGGTGAACTAGAATACAGAAGCCAACTCAGAGTAGGGGAGGTCGAAATGGATGTAGTCGGGGCCTGGTCATCAGGGCCCTATAAGGACAGAGAAGCCTCAGTAAGAATGCACGCGCAGGGAATGTGGGACGAAGATAACGACGGAAAAGCGTTAGAACAGCTAGAACGGGAGCTCGAAGAGTCACACCGGGTTTTGAAGGAACTGACCGAAAAGGCCCGCATGCAAACTAGGTCTCAGACAGGGCATCTACCTGGACCACCTACCCGAATACAACTCCCACTGATACAGGCAGGCTCAAGCAATGCTACGCAGTACCGCCCATTCCCCATAGGGGATGTCCAAGCCTTAGTGGATAAACTACCCCCGTGGCAGAAGGAGGGTCCTTATGGTTGAGTCAACTAGACAAATTGACAGCTGGCCAAAAGCTCGCGCTAGGAGATTTCAGGGCAGTAATAAGTAGATGCCTTACAGGGTCCGATGTACGGGACCTCGAGGAGGATGCAGGCACAAATAAAGACAGAGATGATATCCCTTTTACTACTGTTAGCACAAAAGTGGGCCAGGCCATGAGGGTCAAATATCCTCTCCCTAGTGCCGCTGCAGTACCGAAGCTAAAATGGGACCCAAAACAAAACCCGCGTGAGTATTTAGACCATAGTAAGGACATGTGGATCAAACAAACCGGGTGCCACCCCGGAAAAGAAGGCATACAGAGAGAGTGGTACAGGGCGGCCGTCTTAAAGGATGTTCCAGAGGAGGTGAGAAAAGCCATGGAAAATAACCCTGACATGGCAGGTTGCGATTCCACAGTGTGGGACCGCCACCTCATACATCATTTGTCGCGCGCTCAGGATAAAGTAGAGGATGAGAGTCAGACAGTAAAAGACCTGCAGGCTCAACTACTGAAAATACAGCTGGCAGAGGCCAGGCAAAAAGCCAACGATAAGAAAAAGCCTGATAAAAAGGTGCTGGTAGCTACACAGGGCGCCGTAGGAACCCCAGATCTTTATCCAACACCACCCTGGGTCCAGCCACCTCCCTATCAAAACCAACAGCAGAGGCCCACGCGGGGGTATGGTAGGGGCAGAGGCTCATAGGGAGGCGGGAGTGGAAGGGGCGGTCCACCTAGGGGAGGACAAGGGAGAGGCCGCTGCTACTATTGTGAGGAGACAGGACACTGGGTTAGAGATTGTCCACACCGCGGTCCACTAGATGGGCAGAAACCGCCACAGCCTCACAGACAGAGTGCTCCAGCTGCGCGCAAGCTTCCCGTATTCGGATGGGAACAATGGGACGGAGAGGCGTACCAACAACAATAGCACACCCCACGGAGAGGCTCCGACAGCAGCAACCCGGCAGACCAGATGCTGTCGATAAAGGTCGGCACCGACGTGCTACCTTTCCTGGTGGATACGGGAGCTACCTGTTCCACACTTATTCAGGCACCACCTGACAAACTCTCAAAACAGCGCATTACGGTCATGGGCTTCTCTGGGGAAAAACAAACTCTGCCAATTACGATTCCACTAACGACTCAAATTGGGGGGCAAACACTGATGCACAGTTTTGTACACTCCCCCACAGTCCCTGCAAATTTGCTGGGGAGGGACCTCCTCATCAAACTGGGAGCCTCTATTTTGTGCAGCCCGGACGGGCTCGCAGTGACACTGCCAGACCATACCACCCTACACTGCTCAGGCACTCCCTCCGGAGGTCAATATTTGATGGCTCCCGTCGAAGAAGCATGTGCGGACATATACTGGGGCTTGATACAGCCAGAAACCCCAGAAACATCTGGCATTCTCTCTGCGTACCTGCAGTGGAAGCCCTTGATAGCCCAAATCGAACCGTTTGTCTCTCCCCCCGACCCTCCGCATGTGACTCTGTTTTATGATAGACAACAAACTGATTGGTATCAGGAGAAATTCAGGGATCATCTTGAAGGGGTGTGTTGGGATGTACATAGTCAAAACATTTACGTTGCACCAGAAGGGGTGGCTGCGGGTGTGGATCTGACTCCTGAACAGTTGCAGTGGTACATGATGGAGGACGAGGCAGACCCTCATGTTTCGCTGGCTGTACATCCTCAGCATCAGGCTAAAGAATTAGGTGGGATGGTCAAAAGGGCATTAAGTGTCTCGGATTGGAGACATACTGAAATTCCGCAGGTTTTATTCTCTGACTCTACCCGCACCTACAAAATCTTGACGAATTGTTCAGATATCGCTATGTTACAACACGACCAAATCACTCGCTCGCATGGTAGAGAAAAAACAGATCACTACCTGGCACAGGAAATTCTTTCCTCACTGCCTGACTATTTGTGGGCTGAGGGTCCCACGGACGTGGGACTCACTAATTGCACCCCAGTAACATTTAAAGTGAAAACTGATTCGCCGCTATGGATAAGACAATATCCGCATAAACCTCAGGCAGAGGCAGGCATTGCAGACACAATCGAAGGACTGTTACAAGCCGGTGTATTAGAGCAATCAGACTCCTCTTGGAACACCCCTATCTTACCAGTAGAGAAGAAAGGCACAGGGAAATATCGAATGGCACATGACTTAAGATGTATTAATGACATCCTCCTTACGCCCACGGTGCCAGTGCCTAACCCCTATGTGGCTCTGGCTAACCTCGATCCATCACAAACATGGTTTACATGCATTGACTTAGCCAACGCGTTTTTCTGTCTGCCACTCGCTGAAGAATGCCGCGACATTTTTTCTTTTACATATCAAGGCCAGCAGTTGCGCTACACCCGACTCCCACAGGGTTTCGCCCTTTCTCCAGGTATCTTTAATCAGGTACTAAAGCAAGTGTTAAAGGATTGCGCGCTACCAGAGAACACCACTCTGGTCCAATACGTAGACGACTTACTGATTGCCGCGCCCTCCGCCGCCCTTTGTCTAGCTGCCACCAAAGCTATCCTCGAACACTTGGCCAAGACAGGGTTCAAAGTCAGCAAATCAAAATTACAAATTGCTCGTAAACAGGTCTCATTCCTGGGAAGAATGGTATCACAAAAGGGGGTGGGATTGTCTCCAGCGCATCGGTCAACGATCCTACACCACCCCAAACCTGAGAAGGTAAAAGACGTATTATCGTTTCTTGGCTTGACAGGCTACAGTAGAAACTTCGTGGCGAACTACACGGGATTGACTCAACCACTCCGGCAGCTGGTCAGGGATCAGGGCATGCGAAATCTTTCGGCTAAAGTAGAATGGACACAACTGGTGGAAAAAGCCTTTATCGAACTAAAACAATCCCTCACCACCGCCGCTGAACTTGCAACACCCGACTACAAACAACCGTTTTTTCTTGATATCTCTGGAACAGATGGATGCATAAATGGCATCCTGTTCCAGAGAAAAGGGGGAGAGAGAGTGATTCTCATGTTTGTGAGCATAATGCTAGATAACATGGAAAGAAGGCATCCTCCTTGCACACAACATGCGGCAGGGATAGCAAAAATCATCCAAAAAACTGCGCACATCGTCATGGGGCACCAGCTTAAGATCCTGACAACACACAGTGTAGTAGCGTATGTTAACTCAGAAACTTTTACGCTGACCACACTGAGACAGAGACGACTAAGTAAAATCTTAGAAGCACCAAACATCACCTTCACACACGAGGGGATAAACATGGCAGACCAGATAGGTGCAGGAGAACCACACCTATGTGTAGAAAGAGCAGCAAAAGATGAAAAGGTTAGAACAGACCTACAGGCCAGCCCGATAGAAGGAGCTAGAGATCTTTTCACAGACGGATGTTGCTTCCGACATGAACAAGATGGACTCCGCGCTGCATACGCAGTAGTAGAAGATCAGGGCAAAGAAACAGTTGTCTTAAAAGCAGAGAAACTGGAAGGAACACAATCCGCCCAAAGAGCAGAAGTAGTGGCTGTAATTGAGGCTCTAAAATTAGCACAAAAACAGGAAGTGAACATCTACACAGACTCAGCCTATGCCACTGGAGCAGTCCATGTGGAATTAGGGCAGTGGCTCAGAGCAGGATTCATAACAACTGGCGACAAACCAATCAAACATGAGACCGAAATGAAAGAACTAGCAGAAGCATTATTGTTACCAAAGAAGGTAGCAGTCATTAAGTGCAAAGGGCACAGTACAGGGAAAGACAAAGTATCGAGAGGAAATAATGCCGCTGATCAAGCAGCGAAACAAGCAGCAGGATACGTAGAAAGAGCCATACTAGTATGCTCCGAGACAGAGACCGGACCCCCGATCGACCTAAAAAGACTAGTTGACTTACAGGCCAAAGCCTCTCCACAGGAGAGAACTCTGTGGAAAGCGAGAGGGGCGACTAAAGTAGATGGACTATGGCGTGGTCCAGACGGCAGACTAATTTTACCTCCTGGACTTAGACAGACGGCTAAGGAAGAAGCACATGGGATAGGCCACGTAGGGGTCGCTCAGATGATGAGGAACCTGAACCACTGGTGGCATCCATACATGAAAGACATGGCTCAATACCTGACTAAAACGTGTGAACAGTGCACACAGTTTAATGTCAAACCAACAATAAAGCCAGAACCAGGACGATACCCTTTACAGACTAACCCAGGAAAAGAAATCATAATAGACTATACTGACATGATCAAGACAGTCCGAGGGTATCGATACATACTGATGTGTGTGGATGCATACACAGGGTGGCCAGAGGCATGGCCAGCAAGGAGGGAAGACAGCCAGACTGTGGTTAAAAGTCTGATTAACCATTACATCCCTAGACACGGGTTCCCTGAGAAAATCAGGTCCGACAATGGAACGCATTTCAAAAATAAAGACCTCCAGCAGGTGGAGGCAATGTTGGGCTTAAAACATGGGTTTGGGACAGTGTATCATCCACAGTCCCAGGGAAAAGTGGAAAGGATGAATCAATCAGTTAAAACCAAATTGGCAAAAATCTGTGCACAGACCAAACTCAATTGGGTAGATGCCCTACCACTAGCCCTAATGTCAATACGTAGCTCGGTAAATACCTCGACAGGGTTTACTCCCCACGAGCTACAAACAGGGAGAGCTTTCCCAGGACCAAGCTCTAAACTTTCTCTAACAGAAGAGGAGGGACAAAACAATGACTAAAAGAGCGTATTATAACGAACTGCACAGTTTGGTGTCTCATTTCTCCAAACAGGTCCAGAGCCAGCACCCAGAGGAGAGTGGACACACATCCCCAGAGGTGGGGTGGGTGTTACTGAGAGTAATCAAAAGAAAGTGGACGGAGCCCAGGTGGACAGGTCCGTTCCAGATCACCGAGAGAACAACACACGCCGTCCGCCTTAAAGGAAAGGGGGACACCTGGTTCCACTGGAGCCGGTGCGCAGCAGCAGAGGAGCCACAACGTACCGTGGCCGACATACATAGAAACCTCCAGGAGCAGAACGCTGAGTCAGCTGACTCAGTAGAAGGTCCTGCCAAGAAAGGGGCAGAATAATCCCCTGCAGTGACCAAAGACTCTAGGGTAGTCCACCCCTGGAGTCCGAAGAACGAAGAAACCCCGGCTGGGAGGAGGTGAAATAGCGCTCCTCTCCTACATGTAGTGTGCCAAACTACCATCAAGAAGAACAGGGCTTTTATGTTTATTCTCTTATTTTTATCTGAGTGTGATTGAGTGTATGTTTTGTAACCTTTAGTCCGACCGCTTTTAGCTTACTATGCTATTTTGCTTACTCGCTGATTCTTACTGTATCCATACTCCTTGGGATATGCTGTTTTAATATCAAGTGTGTATTGGTTTTGCATTTTATTAGTGTTGAACTCTATATGAGTTCAAAAGGGGGAATTGTGGATTTTTTATTATATATTCGCTATGCTTTATGATATTCAGATGACAGACAGTTTACGGTACAGACAGAAGGCTCAAACCCTGTCACCCGATAGTGATCCCTGTCACCAGAGAATGACCCCTGTCTACTAGAAAGTGGAAAGATACAAAAGCAGAAGTGAACCAGAGGAGTAGACACAAATATGTGTCCTTGAGCACGAGGGATGGTACGACAGTGGGGAGGTAAACACCCCCAACCAAATAACAAGATGTGAAGCAAAGTGTAAATATATCCATTTATGGCTATGCTTTATGAAATGTAAACGCCCCTATGATTTCAATAAAATGAGCCTGCAAACAGCGGAGAATTCGGAACTCTTGGGGACAGCTGCAAGAGCAGATCACGTGATCTGTATTGAGCTGTGGAGTTCTCCCTTTTGCAAAAGGCGGAAACTAATTCTGACTTTGTGTGATCATTCAGTCTTCTCTCCCTCCAGTATTTACAGGGTCGAGGTCCTGAGGATTCGGGGTGACAATTCTGGTCACAACACTCCGCACGAGAAAGAGCACAGAAACGTAAGTGCACGGTGTGGAATGAACTCAGCGACAAGAAGTTGCAAGATGGCGGAGCAGGCGCCGCTTACTCTGAAAGCATTGAAATGTGAGCTTCAGTTATCTCGCCAAGCTTCCCTAGCTGATTTTAAAGTTGAAATCGCCAGCCTTCGCCAAGACTTGAGCGGAGATATTGAGGCTCTTCGGACAGAGACCATAACGAACAGCCAGAAACTGCGCCATGAATTCGAGGACGAAATAGGAAAGCTACAACGCCACCACACAGACATCGTGGCGGAGCAGGCGGCCATGGCAAAGAGCCTCAACGATGCACTTGAGCAGATCGCGGAGCTGGACCGCCGGAATGATGTACAGTCACGGGAAATGAAGCGGCTACATGAGAAATGCACTGACCTCGAGTCCCGGAGCCGGCGACAAAATTTGAGAATCATCGGAGTGTCGGAGGGGGCTGAGGGAGCCAGCGCTACTCGTTTCATGGCGGATTTCTTCACGGAGGTGCTGGGTCCCGAAAACTTCACATCACCAGTGACTATAGATCGAGCCCACAGGTCCTTGGCCAGCAAACCGAAGAGTGGCGGGCGTCCTCGTCCCATCTTGGTACGGCTACATTACTTCACCGAAAAGGAGCGCATCCTGGGCATATCAAAAGGCAAGGGACGACTCTTCTACCGGGACACGCCGGTTCATATCTTTCCGGATCTCCCCGCCGAGGTCGGCAAACTCCGGGCAGCCTTCAACCCGGTTAAAGCTAAGCTGCGCGCGGCCAAGGTTGAGTACAGCCTATTCTTCCCAGCGGTCCTCAGCGTGAACTTCAACGGCGTGAGGCACAAATTCAACACGCCAGAGTCAGCTGCAGAGTTTTACCATGCAGAGATAGCGCCGCGTACATGATGTGACTGTCCCGTGAGTAATGTTACTTTGGTCTGATCCGAATTGTTGACTTGCTATGGTTGGACAACCTAATGTTTAATGTTAACATAGCCATGATAGAAGAGCCACCGCAAAAATGGCTAAAATGGCTACAGCTATGTGGGTTAAAGTGTTTATTTATCAGGAGTTATTTTCACACTTTAAATCACTGGCCCTGTATGACATTTGAATCCAACAGATGGGCGTTTTGTTATTAAAATGCGTTTATATCGCACAAGAGTAGGCTTTCTTCTTTTTTGTTACTATGGACTGTGGTGGCCTCAGGATGGGGGAAAAACAAATATATTTTGTGATGGGTTTAACGCCCAATGGACTGTTCCGGTGCTGTGGCTCGGACCTTCACTACCAGACTGTCTAAAGGACTATTATTTTTTATTATTATTATTATTTTATTTTTTAATGTATTTTATTATTATTATTATATTTATTATTATTTATTTATTTATTTTTTCTAATGCAGTAATCTGCCCTTAAACCAGGCTACTGTCCTAGATGTGGCATTTCTAAATTCTGGCAACCTACGATATACTTTAATTTTATTCTTTTTCATGAATTCATTCGTCTTAATCTCTGTAAGATTAGTAATTTTCAGTTTATTTTCATCTGTTTATTTTTGCTTGTTTATCATTTTTGGTTTTGATATTACTATTAGCCTACTTTTTTTTTTTTTTCTTTTCTCTATGTCTCAGTTCAACCTCTTTTATGTGATATTTTTTTGGACATTTAAATGTGCTGTGAAAATTTAAGTTTATGAATGGGAGCTGCAGCTAAACAAAAGTTCAGTAGTAGTTTAGCTGGTGCAGTAACTGCACACTGACTAGATTTGTGCTAATGTGGGTTTTTTTTGCTTTTCAGTTGGGGAAAAGCAGGGGAGGGTGGGGGGTTGTTGTCTTAGTTCTGTTTCTTTACCTCAGTGTCATTCATCTCTTTACAGGGCAGCTTGTTAACATTTTACTTGATGTCACCACACTTCATATGATAGGAATAGTACCTCGTACCCATGAGACCTTCCTATGCTAGAGGGGAAAGCCTAGTTCAATTTATCAGCTGGAATACTAAGGGCCTTAACAATGCTGTTAAACAAGGAAGAGTATTGTCTCACTTGAAAAAGCTTAATGCTGAAATAGCATTCCTTCAGGAGACTCACCTGAGAAACCAAGATCATTTCCGTTTGCGAAAGAGGTGGGTTGGCCAAATGTTCCATTCCACGTTTCATTTCAAATCCAGAGGAACTGCAATCTTAATAAATAACAACACTCCCTTTCTCCCTTTCAACGTTACCTCTGATCATCTTGGCAGGTTTGTAGTTGTCACTGGCAAGTTGTATAATACTCCTCTAATCTTAGCTAATATTTACGCCCCCAATGTTGATGACGAACGTTTCTTTTCAACTTTTTTCACATCATTACCAGATTTAAACACTCATATTCTTATTATGGGAGGGGACTTTAACTGTGTCCTTGACCCCAAATTAGATAGGTCATCTACTAAAATGCAATCACTAACAAAATCGGCTAAACTAATTAGATCTTGCCTTAACACCTATAAAATCACTGATCCCTGGCGCTTTAAAAATCCGTCATCTCATAGTTAATAATTTTTCTCCTCAGTTCATCACTCATACACTCGAATTGATTATTTTTTAATCGACTGTAAACTACTCCCCTCTGTCAAGCGGTGTGACTATGAGGCCATTGTTATTTCAGACCATGCGCCACATTTAATGCAACTTTCATTCTTGAACAAGAATATGTCCAGAACATGGCGCTTTAATAATCTTCTATTAGCAGACAAATCTTTCAAGGACTTTGTAGCATCTCAGATTAAATTCTTTCTGTCAACTAATGACACAAAAGACGTCTCAAAGGGTACAGTCTGGGAGACCTTAAAGGCCTACCTCCGTGGCCAAATAATTTCGTACAGTGCAGCTGCTAATAAACGACGAGTAGAAGGTATCTCTGCCATAACTGAACAGATCTTGGATCTAGATCATCGGTATTCTGAATCCCCAACTCCCGATATGTACAGAGAAAGATTATCTCTTCAAGCAGAATTTGATCTTTTATCAACAGATGAAGCAGCACAGCTGTTATTAAAAGCCCGTCACAGGTCCTATGAACATGGTGAGAAAGCAGGGAAGCTCTTGGCTTTACAAATTAGGCAGTCAACAGCCTCGAGGATGATAACTGAAATTAGAACAAATTCAGGACAAGCAACAGTTGATCAGCAGGATATTAATAAGGAATTTGAACAATTCTATTCTTGTTTGTACTCTTCGGAATCAGAGGGTGATGCCATTTTAATTGATGATTTTTTCAGTAAATTGAATATTCCAATGATATCTGAGGAGGACAAAGCGGAGCTTGAAGAACCCCTGTCTCTTGAGGAACTGCAATGCTCTAAAGCTCCAGGTCCAGACGGGTTTAGCTCAGAGTTCTATAAAACATTTTCAGCTCTAGTTTCTCCATTGCTGCTCGATGTTTTTAATGAATCATTCAATGCCAATACGCTTCAACCAACTTTCTACCGGGCTTGCATCTCCCTTCTGCTTAAGCGGGATAAGGACCCACTCGACCCAGGCTCTTATAGACCCATCAGTCTTTTGGATGTAGACGCAAAGTTACTAGCTAAAATATTGGCCACACGTTTAGAAAGAATCCTTCCCACAATTATCTCGCAGGATCAAACAGGTTTTATCAAGAATAGACTTTTATTTTCAAACCTTCGTAGACTTTTCAATATTATATACACACCTAGTCCAAACCCCAGATGCCCTGAGGCCCTCATTTCATTAGATGCCGAAAAGGCATTTGACCGGGTCGAGTGGGATTACCTTTTTTCTGCTTTGGAGAGGTTCGGGTTTGGTGGAAAATGTATTTCTTGGGTCCGCCTCCTTTATGTCTCACCATTGGCTTCTGTTCAGACAAATACCTTTAGGTCAAATTATTTTTCTTTGCAGCGTGGCACAAGGCAGGGTTGTCCCCTCTCCCCCCTACTATTTGCGCTCTCTATAGAGCCCTTGGCTGTCGCTCTATGATCACTGGGTGATTATCAGGGAGTGCTTAGGGGAGGGAGGGAGCACAAGGTTTCCTTATATGCAGATGATTTACTTTGATATGTCAGGAACCCAATAGAATCAATCCCGAGTATCATGTCTGTGTTGAGGGGGTTTGGTAGAATCTCTGGGTACAAACTCAACTTATCTAAGAGTGAGCTGCTCCCAATTAACAAAGCTGCCCACGATCTATCATACTCTCAATTCCCATTCAAGATGGCTGAGAAGTCCTTTAAATACCTTGGAGTGGTTGTGACCAAGTCCATCCTTGACTTATTTAAGTTAAACTTCAAACCTTTATTTGAGAAAACTATTAATGATTTCAGTCGTTGGTCCCACCTCCATCTATCTCTGGCAGGGAGAGTTAATATAATAAAAATGAACATTCTACCCAAATTTTTATTTCTCTTTCAGTGTATCCCCATTTTCATTAATAAGTCCTTTTTTAGACAATTAGACAGAGAAATCAGCAGGTTTATATGGAATAAGAAACCCCCCAGAATTAAAAAGGACTTTTTACAGAGGCCAAAACGTGTTGGAGGAATGGGATTGCCTAATTTTCAGTATTATTACTGGCCCTGTAATATTCGCACTCTATCTTTTTGGGCTCAGCCCCCTGAGCCAGGTGATCAGTCTGCTTGGCTGCAAATTGAGCATGCCTCTTGTCAACCTTCTTCTCTGGGTGCGCTGCTGTTCTCTTCACTACCATTGCCATGTGAATTTGCTAAGAGTAACCCCATTGTGAAACAATCCCTCAAAATCTGGACAAAAATAAGGCAACATTTTGGATGGCAAGGGAACTCTTTTCTTGCCCCTCTGTGTGCAAACCACCATTTCCATCCTTCTATACTGGACAGCTCTTTTCAGTTATGGACACGTAATGGTATTATAAAAATGAAAGATCTTTATATTAATGGTGTGTTTCCCTCTTTTGAATTATTGCATAAGAAATTCAACTTGCCTCAAAATCATTTCTTCAGATATCTACAGATCCGCAATTATGTCCGATCAAATACAATAGCCTTTCCTAATGAACCTGGTAGTACCCAGATGGATTTGTTGTTCTCTGTGGATCCTTCACCCAGAGGGACAATTTCATATATTTATAACCATATTTCTAAACAATTAAATACATCTATGGACTTTCTGAAATCCGCATGGGAGGAGGATTTGGGTATTGGCTTGAAGGAAGAGCAGTGGATAAGGGCGTGGGACGGAGTGCACTCAGCGTCTATTTGTGCAAGACACGGTCTCATACAGTTCAGGGTGTTGCATCGCCTCCATCTCTCAAAGGTCAAGCTTTCAAAAATGTTTCCTAGCATAAATCCTCTGTGTGACCGATGTGGAGCATTCCCTGCCTCACTAGGGCACATGTTTTGGAGTTGTCCAAAATGATCCACTTTCTGGAACTCTATATTCAAAACTCTGTCTGACATTTTAGGACACATGATTAGACCTGACCCGCTACTGGCTGTGTTTGGGGTACCAGGAGAAGACAGTCCTCTTAAAGGACTCTCCTCAACTATGGCGAGGTTTATAACCCTGCTAGCGCGTAGATTAATTTCATTGAACTGGAAGCAGGCTCAACCCCCAACTTACACTATATTCATAAGAGATGTTATGCAGCACCTGAGGCTGGAAAAGATCAGATTCACCCTACAAGGCTCAGTTGACAAATTTTTTTAATTTTTTTAAGACTTGGCAACGCTTTATTGACTATGCAAAAACGAGGCAATAATAACCATTGTGATTTTCTGCTGTGGTGACGATAATGTAATGTAACCCTGTAATTTGATGTATCTTTTATTTTGATTTTGGGCTGTTTCCGTTGATGTGTATGTCAACATATCTTTCTATGACATTTGATGTAACTCATACTCACACAATGCCCTGTTAATGGAAAACCAATAAACAGATGTTTAAAAAAAAAAAAAAAGTCTTTTATTAACGGGAATTTGAATATTATTTGTATTAATTAATTGTGTATACAATGGCTAAATTAACAGATTATTCAAATATGGAAATTAACTTTCACATTAAAAGACAAGAATAAACAGTATCATAAAACCTGGCTAACACTTCATGAAGTGGAGCTGAGTCCTCCTTCCTCACTACCAGGGCCGGCTCTAGGCATTGGCGATATAGGCGGTCGCCTAGAGTGCCATCTGCTGGAGGGGCGCCAGTCAGAAAAAAACGTGTTCTGTCTTGAAAATAATGAATATTGAAAAAAATAAAGAAACAGATGACATGTTGATATGTTTCTCACTTGTGGTGCTCTGTAACGTGACGTGTGGTCATTGGCTGCACACCTCAGAGGGTCAGATAGGTGTCAAAGAGGTCAGGTCACGTCAAGTGACAAACTGGTTATGTTTTAATACTTTGCAAGATGAAACGGCCATCAAAGTCCTCGGGTGCGCAGTACTGAAAGAGAAGAAAAGGGGACTCAAGTCCCAATATAAAGGTAACATTATGTCACCTTTTTTAAAATGCCACTTTGTTTGAAGACGTTTTCAAATCAAATCAAATCAATTTTATTTATATAGCCCAAAATCACAATCACATTGCCTCAGTGGGCTTTACAATCTGTACAGTGAACAACATCCTCTGTCCTTAGATCCTTGATTCGAGTGAGGAAAAACTTCACATGTTGATGGAAAAAAAACCTTTTAACAGGGTAAAAAAAAACAATGGAAGAAACCTCAGGAAGAGCCACAGAGGAGGGATCCCTCTTCCAGGACGGACAGACATGCAATAGATGTTGCGTGTACAGAAAAGAGCAACAATTCACAGTTTACAAGTTACATCAACAGAAAATCTGATACAAGTTATTTCAAGTTAGTGGATCCAGGAGACGACCGAGCAGGACGAGGCATCACCAAGTGGTGCCCGAGCCAGACGACCTCCTGTCCACCATGCTGACCTGGAAGAGGGCAGGCCACACATGATAATTAGTAACAGACAGAGAGAGGCATCAAGGTTAACAGAAATATAGATATGAGGAGATAGTGAAACAGAGGAGAGCAATGATCCAGCAGAGCCCGGGGTGTGACGATCCAGATCAGCCCGGGTTGTGACCATCCAGATCAGTCCATGTTTCAAGGCAGCTGGAGCCCGGAAACGGTAGATGGTCCCAGGGGGCCGTGGTCCATCAGAGGGGAGCCTGAAAGAAAGAGGGGAGGAGGAGAAAGAGAAGGAGGAGAGAGAGGAGGAGGAAGCTATAGAGAGTGTAGAGAGTGACACAGCTTGCAGCTTGTGGGAACAGAAAACAAAAACAAAGGTTAGAGAAATGCGATATTGATCAGAATAAACAGAATGTTTCTCGTCGGCAGCACAGTGTAAATCTAATACTATAGGAACTCATTGAGACTGACACCGACCCACTGAAGAAGCTTACAATTGATATCAGGGCTAATTAAAGGCTAAATTGAAGAAGTGAGTTTTGAGTTTAGATTTAAAGGCGTCAACAGAGCCAGATTGTCTGATGTCAGCTGGGAGGTTATTCCAGAGGAAAGGAGCCCGATAGGAAAAAGCCCTGCAGCCGGCTGACTTATTTTTGATCCTGGGAACCATCAGGAGCCCTGAATTTTGAGAGCCTAATGCCCGAGTTGGAATATATGGTTTAATTAGATCTGACATGTACGACGGGACAAGGCCGTGTACAGTTTTGTATGTCATCAGCAGCACCTTAAAGTCTGATCTTAGATGCACTGGGAGCCAGTGCAGAGATGCTAAGATTGGTGTAATATGATCAAATTTTCTTGTTCGTGTTAAGACTCTGGCTGCAGCATTCTGAACCATCTGAAGACTTTTAGTGCTCTCACGTGGAAGACCTGAAAATAAGGCATTGCAGTAATCAAGCCTAGACGAAACAAAGGCATGAATCAGGATCTCTGCATCCGCGGTGGACAGGAAGGACCTAATTTTAGCTATATTGCGCAGGTGGTAGAAAGCGATCTTGGTAATTTCTTTGATGTGCTGATCAAAGGAGAGTGTAGAATCAAAAGTAACACCTAGATTCTTGACGGTTGAGCTTTGAGAAATAACGCAGTTGTCGAGAGTTACAGTCACCTGATCAACATGGTGTCTCTGTCTGGCGGGAGCGATGACCAGCATCTCAGTTTTTTCCGAATTTAGGAGCAGGAAGTTTTCTGACATCCACTTCTTCACTGCATATAGGCAGGTCTCTAGCTTCGTGATTTGCGATTTGTCATCAGCTTTTAAGGGCACATACAGCTGAGTGTCGTCCGCATAGCAGTGGAAATGTATTCCATAGCTCCGAATAATTTGGCTGAGAGGTGAAATATATAAAGAGAAGAGCAAAGGGCCCAGAACAGAGCCCTGGGGAACTCAAATACTTCACAGCAGTAAAAATTGATGACGTACCATTGTAGGGAACACATTGTGTTCTTTCGGACAGGTACGATTTTAGCCAGGCTAGGGCCAGGCCAGAGATGCCAAATTGACTTTCAAGTCTGTCTGACAGTATGCCATGATCTATAGTATCAAATGCAGCGCTGAGATCCAGTAACATGAGCACGGAGGTCGAGTTAGAGTCTAAGGTAAGTAGAATGTCATTTACCACTTTAGTATGGGCGGTTTCGGTGGAGTGACAGGCTCTGAACGCTGACTGAAAAGGTTCCAGGAGATTATTATTGAGTAGGTAACCTGAAAGTTGTTGGGACACGACTCTTTCTAAGACTTTCGAGAAGAAGGGAAGGTTGGATACTGGTTGATAGTTATTTAGTGATCCTGGGTCGAGGTGTGGTTTCTTAAGTAGAGGCTTAACCACAGCAGACTTAAAACTAGAAGGGACAACACCAGTCATGAGTGATGAGTTAACAATATTTAACATTGTAGGTCCCAGTGCTGGCCATAGTTCTTTAAACAGTTTTGCCGGAAAGGGGTCCAGGACGCAGGTAATTGGTTTAGAGGATGAGACAATTTTAGACAGTATCTCAAGGGAGATATTTTCAAAAGTGTTTAGAGCTGAGACTAACTGAGAATCGGCAGCAGGAAATTTTTTGACAAAGTTTGACGAGGAAGCCAGAGATGATGAGTTAATTCTAAATCTGATCTCATCAATTTTATTGCAAAAGAAATCTAAGAAATCATTTGTATTAAAGGGTGCACAGCTCACCGACTGTGGTTTTTGAGTAAGTTTAGCCACAGTGTTAAAGAGAAATCTAGGATTGTGTTTATTATTGTTTATTAGGCTGGAGAAATATGCTGTTCTAGCAGTATTTAGAGCACGCTTATAGTTTAGTACACTATCATGCCAGGCAAGATAAAAAACCTCCAGTTTGGATTTACGCCATGCTCGTTCCATTTTCCTGCAGGCCTGCTTGAGATCTCGGGTTTCATCAGTAAACCAGGGAGTAGATTTCTTTGGTCGTCTTGTCCTGGTAGAGACCGGTGCCACAGAATCGAGGAGAGAAACAAGTGTTGAGTTCACTTCATTTGTGAGGCTTTCCACAGGTTTTGTCACAGTTGCAAGAGGAGCCAGGACCCCGGGCACTTTATCACTGAGCGTCGCTGTGATTGCCGGGCTGATACGACGAGAAGTAAAAACATTTGTGTCATTGACATAGGGACAGGCTAATGACGCTTCAAATGTAATGAGAAAGTGGTCCGATATAGCAGAGGAGACAGAAGCGACGTTCAGGGCTGACACATCAAGTCCATAGGAAATTATCAAATCCAGAGTGTTTCCACTGGAGTGAGTGGGTTCATGGACAAGCTGAATGAAGTTGGAAATATCAAGAAGTCTCAAAAAAGCTTTCCCTAGAGGGTCAGAGGGCTTATTTAAGTGAATATTGAAATCCCCAATGATTAGGATTTTATCTGAACGAGTAACAAGATCTGCAATAAATTCACCAAATTATTCTTGGAACTGGGAGTAAGGCCCTGGAGGTCTGTACAGTACAACCAGTGAAAGCCTGTTCCCTGGACAAAGCTGTTACTATTTGATGAGGATGGTTTTAAAACCAGAGCCTCAAATGAAGTAAATTTAATATCCTGATTGGAGCTTATGGTAGATAATTTAGGAATTGGAACAAGGTACCTTTTAGTAGTAGTAGGTTTTGGCTGCCTGTGCAGGAAGGGATGCCGGGATGCAGTAGTGATTAGCTTTGGTATTTTATTATGTAAGACTGTGTAAGGTGCTTGCTGAGACATTTCCCCACTGTCAAAGGTGGAAATCAAGATTAGATTATTATGATTTACACATTTAGAGGATGATTCAATGGAAAAGTGGCGAGGGAAGGTGACAGTCTCAATGTTATGAACTAAGCTATCAGTCTTGTACTTTGTGCTATGTCCCTGACCAACCATGTTAACTAGGCTAGTGGACCCCATACCAGCACTAATAATAACACTAGCAGGCTCTCTAGAGACCTGCGACCTGCTAAGTGTTAAACCCTTGTGTCAAACCTGCTTCAAACACCTGTCTATATTGCTAGACAAAACAGCAGCGCCGACTCCAGTAGGATGAAGGCCGTCTGCTCTCAGCAGGTGGGGGCGACCCCAGAAAGAGGGCCAGTTATCCACGAACCTGTATCCCTGCTCCCTACAGTGACGCGCCAGCCAGCGGTTCATAGCTGTAAGCCTACTGTACGTCTCATCATTACCCCGCTGGGGTAAGGGACCAGAGACAATTAATCGATGCCGACACATCTTTCTTGCAGCCTGAAAAGTCCTGGCTAGGCTATCTTTTGTAATCTCAGACTGCTTCTGACGAATATTGTTGGCGCCGGCATGAATTACAATGTTGCTGTAGCTTGTGGTGCTGTGTGCCTGAGTTCCCTGTTTAACCCTGCGTGATGCCAGCACCCTTAGATTAGCCTCTATGTCGGAAGCTCTGGCCCCAGGTAAACAGTAAACAGTGGCTGACGACGCTAGCTTAATGTGGCGGTTTTATTTGTATTAACTTGCTATCTAGGTTGAAATAAAGCAACGCTGGCTTAACACGCTAGACAATGACACTGACAACTACTAAGAAGGATAAATAAATCATGAATCAAGTTAGTGGCCAAACTGTCCAGATGAGCCACTGGTGCAGGCTGTAGTCTGTGCAATATATTGTGAAAAGGTAGTGAATCTTTTATTATAAGGTAATTATAAATGTTATGTGGAACACACTGCTTATGCAAATAACATCTGCAAGCTGCGACAGTTGTTTGTCCTATCTGTCTGCTGTAGTTTTTTATTCTTTTTTGCTTATACAGTAATAAGTGAATCTACTCGATATCTGTCTAGATGTGCTCAAAAAACATTTCTAGACGCCCCTAACAGCTGCTGTAGAGGGGCCTTCTGATGCAACGTCCACACCACTCACTGAAGCATGTAAGTTTAGCAAATTATTTGTGGTCTCTTACGCACTGCTGTGTTGTTGTATTTGTTGTTGTTGTGACTGAATGGTACAAGCTTGTTAGCAATTACAGTAAATGTAGGTTTTAGGCAAATAAAATGAAGTTTTTCTTTACAGTACCTACTTTATCCATCCATCCATCCATTTTCATCCGCTTATCCGGGGCCGGGTCGCGGGGGCAGCTGCCTGAGCAGGGACACCCAGACTTCCCTCTCCCCGGATACCGCCTCCAGCTCTTCCGGGAGGACCCCAAGGCGTTCCCAGGCCAGCTGGGCGACATAGTCACACCAGCGTGTCCTGGGTCTTCCTTGGGGTCTCCTCCCGGAGGGACATGCCAGGAACACCTCCCGAGGGAGGCGTCCCGGGGGCATCCGAAACAGATGCCCGAGCCACCTCAGCTGGCTCCTCTCGATGTGGAGGAGCAGCGGCTCTACTCTGAGCTCCTCCCGGGTGACAGAGCTCTTCACCCTATCTCTAAGGGAGCGCCCTGCCACCCTGCGGAGGAAACTCATTTCGGCCGCTTGTATCCGGGATCTTATTCTTTCGGTCATGACCCAAAGTTCATGGCCATAGGTGAGGGTCGGAACGTAGATTGACTGGTAAATCGAGAGCTTCGCCTTTCGGCTCAGCTCTCTCTTCACCACGACGGACCGATACAAAGACCGCATTACTGCGGCCGCTGCACCGATCCGTCTGTCAATCTCACGCTCCATCCTTCCCTCACTCGTGAACAAGACCCCAAGATACTTAAACTCCTCCACTTGAGGCAGGAACTCTCCTCCCACCTGGAGGGAGCAGGCCACCTTTTTCCGGTCGAGAACCATGGCCTCGGATTTGGAGGTGCTGATTCTCATCCCAGCCGCTTCGCACTCGGCTGCAAACCGCCCCAGGACATGCTGGAGGTCCCGGCTCGAAGGAGCCAACAAGACCACATCATCCGCGAAAAGCAGAGATGAGATCCATTGGCTCCCGAAAACCAGATCCCCTCCGGCCCGTGGCTGCGCCTAGAAATTCTGTCCATAAAAGTAATGAACAGAACCGGTGACAAAGGGCAGCCCTGCCGGAGTCCAACATGTACTGGGAACAGGTTTGACTTACTGCCGGCAATGCGAACCAAGCTCCTGCTCCGGCAGTACAGGGACCGTACGGCCCTTAACAGAGGGCCCCCGACCCCGTACTCCCGGAGCACCCCCCACAGTATGCCACGAGGGACACGGTCGAATGCCTTCTCCAAGTCCACAAAACACATGTGGACTGGTTGGGCAAACTCCCATGAACCCTCGAGCACCCTGCGGAGGGTATAGAGCTGGTCCAGTGTTCCACGGCCAGGACGAAAACCGCATTGTTCCTCCTGGATCCGAGGTTCGACTATCGGCCGAATTCTCCTCTCCAGTACCCTGGAATAGACTTTCCCGGGGAGGCTGAGGAGTGTGATCCCCCGATAGTTGGAACACACCCTCCGGTCCCCCTTTTTAAATAGGGGGACCACCACCCCGGTCTGCCAGTCCAGAGGCACTGTCCCCGACTGCCACGCGATGCTGCAGAGACGTGTCAGTCAAGACAGCCCCAAAACATCCAGAGACTTGAGGTACTCAGGGCGGATCTCATCCACCCCCGGTGCTTTGCCACTAAGGAGCTTACGGACTACCTCAGTGACTTCGGCTTGGGTGATGGATGGGTCAACCTCTGAGTCCCCAGCCTCTGCTTCCTCTATGGAAGGCGTGTCAGCGGGATTGAGGAGATCCTCGAAGTATTCCTTCCACCGCCCGACGATGTCCCCAGTCGAGGTCAACAGCTCCCCACCTCCACTGTAAACAGTGTTGGTGGAGGACTGCTTCCCCCTCCTGAGGCGCCAGATGGTTTGCCAGAATTTCTTCGAGGCCGACCGGTAGTCCTCCTCCATGGCCTCCCCGAACTCTTCCCAGACCCGAGTTTTTGCTTCCGAGACTGCCCGTGCTGCCGCACGCTTGGCCTGCCGGTACCCGTCAGCTGCCTCAGGAGTCCCCCGGGCCAGCCAGGCCCGGTAGGACTCCTTCTTCAGCTTGACAGCAACCCTTACTTCCGGGGTCCACCACCGGGTTCGGGGATTGCCGCCGCGACAGGCACCGGAGACCTTACGGCCACAGCTCCGGACAGCCGCGTCAACAATGGAGGTGGAGAACATGGTCCATTCGGACTCAATGTCCCCAGCCTCCCTCGGGATCTGGTCAAAGCTCTCCCGGAGGTGGGAGTTAAAGATCTCCCTGGCAGAGGGTTCTGCCAGACGTTCCCAGCAGACCCTCACGATACGTTTGGGTCTGCCAGGTCTGTCCAGCTTCCTCCACCAGGTGGTGATCAGTTGACAGCTCAGCCCCTCTCTTCACCCGAGTGTCCAAGACATACGGCCGGAGGTCAGATGACACGACCACAAAGTCGATCATTGATCTCCGGCCTAGGGTGTCCTGGTGCCACGTGCACATATGGACACCCTTATGCTTGAACATGGTGTTCGTTATGGACAAACTGTGACTAGCACAGAAGTCCAGTAACAAAACACCACTCGGGTTCAGATCGGGGAGGCCGTTCCTCCCAATCACACCCCTCCAGGTAACACTGTCATCGCCCACGTGGGCGTTGAAGTCCCCCAGGAGAACGACGGAGTCCCCGGTTGGAGCACTCTCCAGTACCCCTCCCAGGGACTCCAAGAAGGCCGGGTACTCTGCACCGCTGTTCGGCCCATAAGCCGAGACAACGGTGAGAGTCCTATCCCCGACCCGAAGGCGCAGGGAAACGACCCTCTCGTTCACCGGGGAGAACTCCAACACATGGCGGCTGAGCTGGGGGGCTATAAGCAAGCCCACACCAGCTCGCCGCCTCTCGCCGCGGGCAACTCCAGAGTAGAAGAGAGTCCAGCCTCTCTCAAGGAGTTGGGTTCCAGAGCCCAGGCTGTGCGTGGAGGTGAGCCCGACTATTTCTAGCCGGTACCGCTCAACCTCCCGCACCAGCTCAGGCTCTTTCCCCCCCAGTGAGGTGACATTCCATGTCCCCATGGCTAGAGTCACCATCCGGGGATTGGGCCGCCGGGGCCCCCGCCCACGACCGCCACCCATATCCCTCTGCACCGGCCCCTTCTGAACCCTCCCGCGAGTGGTGAGCCCACGGGAGGGCGGGCCCACGTTGCTCGTTCGGGCTGCGCCCGGCCGGGTCCCGTGGGCAGAGACCCGGCCACCAGGCGCTCGCCTGCGAGCCCCAACCCCAGGCCTGGCTCCAGGGTGGGGCCCCGGTGACGCCGATCCGGGCGACGTGCACGTCCTTGGTCTTGTTATATTCATCGGGGGCGAGTGAACCGATCTTAGTCTGACCCGTCACCTAGGACCTGTTTGCCTTGGGAGACCCTACCAGGGGCATTAAGCCCCGGACAACATAGCTCCTAGGATCATTCGGGTGCTCAAACCCCTCCACCACGATAAGGTGCCGGTTCAAGGAGGAGTACCTACTTTATATCAAACCTTATTAATCAATTTATTAAATGAAGTAGAATGACACAACAAACTTAACAGTATGGATGTACTCTATGTTTGAATACAGCTACAAGTCAGGCATCCTGCACCAGCAGCGCTACTACATCAACCACACCACCCACCTCTGAAAGTCAGCTTGAAGCAGGTGAGTTATGTAATTGCATGTTACAGCTTGTAGCAGCCAGTAGACTGGACTGCTCCTTTCCTCTTCCTCACAGCAGAGATTGCTGTGAGGTACAGGAGGGGCTGTGGAAAAGTGGGTGTGGTAAAATCCCCATGATTGGGGCACACCTGTGGAAAACAGGCAAACAAAAAACAACAGGCCAGTGTGAGAGACGAAGAGAGTGGGAGCAGAGAAACAAAAAGAGCGACTGGAAAAGAGGTGAGTTTTGGGAGAAAAGCACAAGAGGCAGAAGAAAGCTGACAGACCTTCCTGGATCATCTGAGTGGGTTTGGACAACTTTTTTTGAACTGCCTTTTTGCTAATGATTAATGTGAATGACAGCTCTGGATTTTGATTGTGGCTCATTGCTCCTTGCAAATCTAATTTTTTCCTTTTGCCCAGAGACTGCCACTATCCTTGCATGTACCACTGTGCCCATTCCACGCTATCCCATAGCCCCTTACCCTTTCATGAATCTGGGAAATCACAACTTCTACCAGTTTGGACTCTCCCTTCCTCCTCATATCCCAGGAACAGCACCTGGACTGAACACACACACACACACACACACACACACACACACACACACACACACACACACACGTTCCCATTCACCCTAAATTGCTGGACATTTACAAATGGACACTATTTCAGCAGCTTAAAGCAAAAGAAGGGTATTTAATTTGAATTAATTGTTTTATGTTGTTTCTGATATGTTTTTTATGTGACTCAGGACAAATTCTGAAATTGACTGAGGTGTTTCGATTTTGTTAAAGGAATTTATTTTGTCCTGAAAGTTTGTCAAAGCACTAATAATTATTGAAATAAGATAATAGATGGGAGAGTTGTATCAACACTGTAGAGCCTGTGAGATACCAGACTAAAGAAGTCAGGGATGCACTTATGGAGGTGAGGGACAACGCCACAGATCCAGCCATAAAAATGTAGGCACAATCTTTCGCTTAAGAGGTTGGATCTTGTCGCTTCTCAATCTTTACTGTGGTATGGCATGACATCCTGACCAAAATACAGCAAATTATTACAATCAGAGACAATGCAGATGGATGTTGTAGTCAACCTTCTGCTACAGAGACTATTGCTGTGTCCCAGTTCAGGATCTGCACACTTCAAGGACCCGCCCTTTGCGGTCTCACCGAAGGAGTGTACTACGGTGCGCCCTGCAGGCCGTGTCAACTTTTGTTAAATGGGATAGTCTACCATTCGGAGCATTTCCTGGTTGCGTCACCAGATGTTCCCGCCCCTACCCGTACATCACTATTTATGCAGCCCAGGTCCGTGAAAGTGACAAGAAGAGTAAAGTTTGACTGTCAGATCTGTTTGAGCTTCAGGAATTCCTGATTTCCTTTGTAATCCTCCTGCATGTGGAGGAAGAGGAGAAGCAGCTCTGGTTTCTCGGGCTGAGAGGACTGTGGAGAGGTAAATCTGTTATTGAACCCACAGTTATGTTATAATTATTATCATTATTAGCTAGCTAACAGACAGTTAACTGTCCACCTCCCTGTCCCAGTGAAGAAGGTGAGCAACACTGTGTTCAATGACATTAGCATCACTTCATGGAGTCTGTGGAGATTTCTCTGTCTCTCTTGCCCTTTTACCATTACAAAAAAGAAAATGAAATATTTATTAATGACAGAAATTCAAACACAAATTATTTTCTCACATTATGATCAGGTAGGCAGAGCATAATTTAAATATACATGTGCATCGAACAGATCAGCAGCAGCTGTCTGTCAGCCCCCTATAAAATAAAAATAGCCTATAATCCATATTTATAAAAACAGTTCTGAAATAAAAAAGAGCATATGTATGTGTATATATAATATAGTTCAAATTCAGCTATCACTAAAGTAGAATGTTTGGGACTCTCACCTTCCTGCTTTGCAGTAGGAACAGAGGAGAACATTACTGGTGCATGCGGACTGTGTGACTCAATACAACCCTTGGTACAATCTGAGAAATGTTTATATTTGCTGGAAATCAGAAGAATAAATAGCAATGACCATAAAGCCTCATATATGTATTTTTTTACCCCAAATCCAAAGCCACCTCCTCTGAGTCTACAGTTGTGGAGATAAATTAGACCTGCATGTGGGACTACAAAGGAGACAGTGAGCAGTAACCAAGTAACTGTCATGTTGTTCTTTTCACAAATATGGGAATGATAGTAAAAATATCGTATGTATGTATCAATTTAATTTTTTTCCTGGGGCCCAAAATCCCTGGCGGTGCCCCTGCATGTAGTGCCACCTGCTTATTGCATCTCGCGCAAGTACGGAACGTGGAAGCAGTGTGTTCAGTGCAACTTTTCTTCTGAACGGGTTAGACAAGAGGCAACAGAGTGGTCGGATAAAGGCTGTTGGTTTGAGTCTGGGCAGTGTGTGGGGGCCTTTTTCCAGAATTGCCAAAAGGTAAAATGACCACCTTTGGACTTCTCGGCTTCTTGCAGGAGAGGAAATTGAAGGAAATGTATCCAAATGTGGAGGTGGCCCTGAGGATTGCTGTCATCATTCCAGTGACAGTTGCTGGTGCAGAGGGGAGCTTCTCCAAAGTGAAGCTCATCAAAACATACCTGAGATCCACCATGTCTCAGGAGTGTTTAAATGGACTTGCACTGATGAGCATAAACTGCAAGATGTCTAGGCAGGTGTCATTTAATAGTTTCAATAGATGCCTTTGCTGCAAGGATAGAATTTAGTTAAAACACACGCTGGAAAGAGTGACTTGAATGTTCATTGTTGTTGTTCAGATATAACTGTTTTGAGGGTTCAGATGGTTCAGATGTTGCATTCAATTGTATTTTGGTGTTATTTTCTTCCGAGGGTACCAAATGGGCTATAGCCGGCCCTGCCCATGCATCCACCTAATCGATTTATTGATGAATTTACTGACAGATGACACCATTTTACACTATATACATGAGTGTTTTGTCAGATATATTATAGAAACATACACAACGAACACATCAATCAAACTGTCTCTGAGACAGTTACATATATAATATTTTCATTATTGATTCAGAACATTTTAAACGTTTTTTCATACTTGTTCAGTAGTATTGCAATACTCAACACAACATTACGTCTCATATCAATGTTAAGGCTCAACCAGCCTTTGTTATTGCAAATTCAAGATGGCAAGTGCATAGTTTCTGCAACCAGTTTTGGTTGGCAAACAAAAGAGCACCAAGGCTGTCTGGAAATATTTCATATTTCAGATTCATGAACAAGGGAAGCCAAAGGATACAAGTGAGTCCATATGCCAGTGATGCCACAGGCCAGTACCAACACACCAAGTTAGCAAAGCACCTGAAGATCCAACACACTAACCTCTTATAATAATTTCAAGGTTCTTCAATAGGACTGAAGCATTCAACAAAGATTGCTCAGTAAACTGTTCTTGGTAAGTTTTTTTCTCCTGTTGTTGGCCCAACAGCCAATTGTACTGTAAATCTCAAAGCTAAGCTGACCCCACTTAGAACTATCAAGCCTGAGGAATCTCTGATAATCTCTGGTAACACTTGCCGGAAAAGACTTAGAAGCTGCTGAAAGCATTATTTTCTTAATTAAATAAGCATTAAATAGCTCCAGAGTTATCACTGTTAAAGAGTTTTGGTCAGTAACCCATGTTTCTCCCCCCCCTGCCCATGCTGTAAAAGAGAAAATAGAATAGTTCCAGTATCCCCGCCCCCTTTATCCAATCAGAGAACAGAGAACTCCATAAAGAGGCGGCCTTGTCTGCTTGTGAATGCACAGAGAGCAGGACCCTCTCATTTACCAGCAATGGCAGAACAGGATGAGCTACCAATTCTGGCGCTCTCAGTAAAGGCTTATACAACCAAGCAGGCCAAGTGATGAAATACGCTTGACGAAGTAGGCAAAGAGTGTCACGAGTCCCACTAATTCTTAGTTTGTTGTCATCTGGTTTTGTTTTACATGCCTTATTAACTCCCCTGTCATTTCAGATCCTGGCACTTCCTCCTGCCATGCAATCAACTCATTCTCCTCACCTGGGCTTCCCTGCCTATCTCCCCACCTGCAGGCCATTCCCTCATTAGTGCCTCTGTACATTTACTGGTCTACTTCCACCTGTTCCCTGCCAGATTGTCTTGTCTGTTTTTGCCAAGATCTCCAGCGTACCATATCCTGTTTCGGCATGGTCTGTCTGTTCTGAACCTGCCTGCCCCTCGTCAGATTTGTTTGCCTGAATGACTGATCTCCCGGTTTTGACCATTGCCTGACTTGATAAGAAAACTGAACTTTCCCTGCCACTTTGACTGTCTTGTCGTGCTTTTGGGTTCTACTCTGCCAGTACCAGTGAACGTTACAAAGAGAGGTAGCTAAAAAAAAGAAAAAGAAAGCGGTTTGCTAAATGAAAATGGGGGGGAAAAAAGGTTTCGCCAAAGGTCAGAATTTTTTTTTTTCTTTTTTAATTTTTCCCGGTTTAGAATTCTGCAGTAAACTGTCCTAAAACCTGGAGAGCAGTTCCCTCCTCTCGGAGTCAATGGATTTTTTGACTGATTCTTTCTTTCTAAGAAGTTTTGTTCTACAACATCGTATACATCATTGAATGTCCCTGAATGTAATTATTAAATATTATGTATTAATATTTTAAGTGCTTACGTAAAACAGTGATTGCTAACAACAGGCTGACGAACTAGGGGACCCTGGTGGTGTTGTAGTAACAAGTGAATAAGGAGGAGTACTTTCCTGGCTCTTTGCTGGTGGCAATGATGGTGGTGGAGATGAAGCACACTTTCCAGAACAAAATGTTCTGTTCTATAAAATGTACTGTTCGAGTGAGAGTTTCAAATTGCTGCTGTGTTCGTAGCATCAGACCCAGGTAAGTCAAAACATAATTGTGGTTTTTGGTCATATCTTAATCGTTGCACTTATTGTATCTGAACTTAAAGCAACATTATGCAGTTACTTACTATACAACTTTAGAAATTGGAGAGGCGTGTCTGGCAGGCCGTCTAACGCTGACAATTTTTGTGTTTGTTCTGTTATTGGCGTCTGTCCCGAGGACCATTAACTCTTTGCTGGTATATGATCTCCAGGAGTTATTAAAAATCAAAACCTCTGCAAACTTTCTAACGAATTATGGCCGGGGTGAACAAAAAACTTTTATTCCGCCACTCCGGGCGGATGTCCCCGTACACCTGCTCGGTGCTGGAGCTCAACTTCCCCGGAGGCGTAGACACAGAGGAACGCGTAGTGGCCGGCTAGTCAGGATTAAAGCCTGGCTGGCCTCCTTGTCCGGGACGGCTCGGTTTCCCTGGAGCTATTTACAGGAACATGGAACCCGTCTTCGCCGGTTTGTCTCCCGCCGCACCCTCGTTCAGGTCAGCACCTGGCTGGTACCTGTTGTTGGCCCGTATGAGGAGCTTCATGCCGTGCGCCCTCGCCTCCGGCGCCCTGGTGGAGTGAGCCAATGCAACCTCAAGCCGCTGAGCCGGACAGCTCCCTAGATGTGCGCTGGTAAACGCAAGATCCACTGCATGAAAAGTGGGATTTTCGGCCCCGTAAACGCCCGGAAATCTCCCTAATTTTCGGCAGTTAACGACAATTTACAGGCTGTGAACGTGGCGTTTGTCTGTGCCGAAAATTGTCGGAAACGAACCATGACGTCAGTGGAGCTCCCGGAGGTGCGAACGCCTCTAATTAGCATATGAATAGCAGCGAAACCACGCCTGGCCAGAGAATGTGTGGGCTGGATTGAATATCCTCACTCAGTATTGGATGAAACCACTACTCATAAACAAGCAAAATCACTCGTGATTGGTCACCCTGGGTCATTATAAATGTAAACCCCGGTGGGAAAATATATATATATATAGCCTATATATTTATATATATGTGTGTATATATATATATATATATATATATACATATATATATACATATATATATACATATATATATACATATATATATACATATATACATATACATATATATATACATATATATATATACATATATATATATATATATACATACACACACACACACACACACACATATATACACACACATATATACATACACATATATATATATATATACACATGTATATTTTTATCATGTTTATATGATTTATTAATTCATTTATATTTATGGTATCATCAATGACATGAATGAATTTACTGAGGAAAGGAACATTTGCCAGGAAGGTGTTGTTTATTCAAAGAAAGAGTTTTATTAGCACAAACACAGCATGTACAAAGCATAATATGCCCACACAACAAACGGGAAGCGCACAAGAGGCCCAAAATCCTACAGCACCGCGAAGTGTCTGTTTCTGCAGACGTCTGTGGTGCGTTGTCCTGTACTTCGGAATCGCCTCTCATGTGACTGCAGTGTGGCACAGAGCTCGGTGAGCTCCCGGCTGCGAAAGGACGGAGGTCGCACAATTCATCCAGACACCCGCCATCTTGTGCCGTCTTCCTCCTCAGACATCAGGTCCATGGCGGCGCACTTCCAAAGGTCCACCTCATCCTCAGCTAGCACTCTATCTCGCTTCCAGCAGCTGTAAAAACAATCGATCGATCGATCGACTTTCAGTACTGCGCATGGATACAACACATTTATTATTTGATAGAATAATAATCACATTGACCAAAGACGGATCCAATCTAATAAATCTTACCCTCTTTGTCCTCGATCGACTCCGAGCTGAACTCCTCACAGCGTCAGCCTGCGATGCAAGATCTGGTTGTTTGTTGTCCTGCGTACTGTCTCGTAATGTCTTACAGGCAGCTGGAAAACAATTAAAAAGACTGGTATGAATAAAGAAACGTAAGTCACAGTAAAATTAAGCGAGGGAGAAAACAGTAACAGTTACTTACACAATGGCGTCATTATCGGCATCGTGTAAATCTGGACTTGCAGACGTGGCTCCGAGCTAACAGGAGGTCGCGGCCTTGTTATGAGGCGAGGTTAGTCTGTGAAAACAAAATGCTGGCAGCGATAAACCTCCGTGTCCCTCTGTGGCAGCGAAGCTCCGTCCGTCGGCGACACTCTCCGTGGCGACGCGGCAAAGCTCCTCTCGTCCGCGCAGGCCTCCTCTCAACAATGGCCGGGCCGCTAGCCTAGCTCTTGCTAGCTAGCTTAGCTCCTGCTAGCTAGCTTAGCCCCTGCTAGCTAGCTTAGCCGAACTTGCTTCGTGTCCAATAAAATACAAACACTTCGACTGCGATGGAGAGTCCAACTCACACACTCACAGCACGTCGTCCGACAACAGTTCACAGTCTGTTAGTGATAAAACACGACACTGACGACACACAGTCCACTGTCAGCTGCTCGACGCCATTAACTCTCCGCTCTTTCTTCCTCGTCACTCACGCTCCGTTCTACCCGGAAGTGTAAAACTCTTACAGGTCATGAACCCTCACACGCAATAAGGATTACTTTTCAACTGCTTTTAAAACATTCAGAACCCATGAAATTATAGAAATACTTTTTTTTTTTTTTTTTTACATTTTAATATCTTGGTTATCTCAAAATATTTCATGCAAATTTTAACTTCTTAACAACTGGCGTTTTATCTTTAACTTGTTCCCAGGAGAGAGAGAGAGAGAGAGAGAGAGAGAGGAATAAATAATCTTTTTTACATAACATTGGCCATTGCTAATGACATACACAGTAATTAATCTAGCATACTTTCATTAAATGAATCCATTCAAGCTCAAATATAAGGGTCTATAATTAGGCTATACTGAGCCTCATCTATTTATAGCAGAGATGTTCTTAAATGAAGTTAACACCTCTTAGAAAAAGGTCACCTGGGGTAAAACTCCCCCTGCAACCCTGATTTGCATTTGTATAGCTCACAGCATTTTCATTTACATGTTAAAGCCTCCCCTAGAATCAGGGGGAGGGGGGTCATTGGGGGACAACTGCCAAGCAAGGCCCACGTCAATTTCCGACAATTTACGTCAGTTTTCAGTGTTGCCTGCTACTTGCCGCGTGCTGCCGCAAACCTGAAATTCCACGTCAATCTACAGTGCCGCATACTGACGAAAATCCCACTTTTCATGCAGTGATCGGTGATGAACAAGACCTTCATTCTCCAAGACTTCTTCACCTCACACGCTTTGGATGTATTTTTTTTGACTGAGACCTGGATAAATGTGGGTGAGTCAGCCGCCTTCACAGAGCTTCTGCCTCCTGATTGTACTTTTATTAATTCACTGAGGACATCTGGTCGTGGAGGAGGAATAGCAACTGTTCTTAAAAACTGCCTCTATTGCAAGCCTTTACCGCTTATGTCATTTTCCTCCTTTGAACTGAGCCTGTTTGAACTGGGTCGGCCGGACCCAGTACTATGTGCGTTTTTTTTTACCGGCCACCTAAATATAACAGAGACTTCATAAAAGACTTCTCTGAATTTTTGGCTGGTGTTATGACTAACTATGACAAGATTTTATGTGTTGGTGATTTTAACGTGCATGTCTGCTGCCCTTCTAAGCCATTGGCTAAAGACTTTTTAGACTTGGCTGATGCTTTTAACCTTGTACAATATGTTTCTGGACCCACACAACAACATGGATACACGTTAGACCTTGTTTTATCACACAGTTTACCTATTTCAAATGTTCAGGTATGTGACGCAGTGTTCTCTGACCACATGCCTGTTTTATTTGATTTTAATTTGCCCTGTCATAGTTTAAAAACATGTGCTCCTGTGCGCCACTGCTGCATGCTAAAACCCTCCACCGCTACTCAGTTTTCTTCTGCATATTTTGCTGAAAATCAGCTTGACACAAGACCCTCTGCCCTCCTTGACACTGAGCAACTGACTTCAACCTTTCTCTCCACCTGTGCCAGCACTCTCGACACTGTCGCTCCTCTAAAAATTATGCGCCCCTGACCCAAATCTGAGCCGTGGCTGAATGATACCACCCGTGCAGCCAGGCGCAAGTGCAGGAGAGCTGAGCGCAGGTGGATAAAAGATAAGCTTCATGTGTCCTATGATATTCTTAAAGAAAGCTGGAGAAAATATCAAAAAACTGTCAATGCAGAAAAAACGCTTTATTTCTCTGACATAATTACCCAAAATCTTAATAAACAACGTGTCCTTTTTAAAACTATTGATTCAATTTTAAATGCCCCCCAATCCACCGGTCTGGAAGCTTCTCCCCAAGTCTGTGAAGATTTTCTCTGCTATTTTATTGATAAGGTTGCAACCATCAGAACTCATATTTCACCCCCCTCTTTTGACCCTTCCATACCTGTCACTTGCTCAACTGTCTTAAACCGGTTTGAGCCTGTGTCACTTTCAACTCTCACAAAAATTGTCACTCAACTTAAACCCTCCTCCTGTCCCACAGACATTGTTTCTCCTCACCTCTTTAAAGAGGTCTGGGACACTACTGGACTCAATGTCCAAAAAATCATAAATAGCAGTCTTGCTTCAGGTGTGGTCCCAGCATATTTTAAAGAAGCAGCTGTGGAACCCCTGTTAAAGAAACCAAATCTAGACATTTCGGTCCTTTCCAATTAAAGGCCCATCTCAAAGCTTCCATTTATCTCTAAAATCTTAGAGAAAACGGTACTTGTACAACTGCAGTCCTTTTTAGAAGTACATGGCATTCTTGAGATTTTTCAGTCTGGTTTTAAAGCCTTGCATAGCACCGAGTCTGCACTTTTAAAGGTTTTTAATGATCTTTTATTAACTACTGACTCCGGTGATTCTGCCATTCTTGTGCTTTTAGACCTTACCGCGGCTTTTGACATAGTTGACCACACAATTCTCATTTCCCGTCTCGAGCACTGTGTGGGTATCAGGGATGCTGCCTTGGAGTGGTTCCGATCAAATCTGTCTGAGAGATGCTTTTCAGTAAGGCTTGGTGACTCTGCATCGTCTTCTGCCCCCCTGTCTTGCGGAGTTCCCCAAGGCTCTATTCTTGGGCCCATCCTCTTCTCCTTATACATGCTCCCCCTTGGTTTAATTTTTAAAAAACATGGCATCTCCTACCATTTTTATGCGGACGACTCCCAAATCTACCTGCCGCTTAAGAGAAACGATAAGAGCTCCCTGATACCCTTACTAGAGTGCCTTAAAGACATTAAGGCATGGATGGCTTTTAATTTTTTAAACTTAAATGAAGAAAAAACTGAGGTCATGGTGTTTGGCCCCACTCGAGCCCGTGGTGTCTCTTCTATAGACCTGGGCTCTCTGCAGCCATATGTAAAACCCATAGTCACAAACCTTTGTGTAAAAATGGACAGTGATTTTAAACTTGATAAACAGATAAACTCAATAGTTAAAACCAGTTTTTATCATCTGAGGCTTTTATCTAAAATCAAATCTGTTGTATCTTTTAATGATTTTGAGTGCGTGATTCATGCCTTTATCTCGACCCGTTTGGACTAATGTAATGCACTTTACACTGGTATTAACCAGGCCTCCCTCGCTCGCTTGCAGTAGTCAAAAACGCGGCCGCTCGTCTTTTAACAGGAACTCGTAAGCATGACCACATTACTCCCATTCTCGCCTCCCTCCACTGGCTCCCTGTCCATTTTAGAATAAATTTTGTTTTTAAGTCACTAAATGATTTGGCACCCCAGTATATCACTGACCTTATACATGTCTATACCCCCCCGAGAGCGTTGAGATCTGCTGATCAGCTGCGTCTTGTTGTGCCAAAAAGCAGGCAAAAGACCAGGGGGGACTGGCTTTTTCAGTGGTAGCTCCTAAGCTATGGAATGAGCTACCCACCCATGTCAAAATGGCCCCCACCCTGGATACTTTTAAATCTCGCCTAAAAACTCATTTTTACTCCTTGGCTTTTAATACAGCGTGAGAGTTGTGTGGTCTCTGTCTGTCTTTTTATTGTATTTGATATTTTGTCAGTGTTTTATGTGATCTTATGTTTGCCTTTTTATGTGCTTTTAATTTATTGTATTTTAACTTTAACTTTCTTTTATTTTACTGTTTTGTATCTGTTGTGCAGCACTTTGGTAACTTTATTGTTTTTAAAATGTGCTATACAAATAAAGTGGATTGGATTGGATAAACCGCTAAACCCAGACTCGTCCATCAGATTGCCAAAAAGGAAACGCGATTCGTCACACCAGAGAATGGGTCTCCACTGCTCTAGAGTCCAGTGGCAGCGTGCTATACACTACTGCATCCGGGGAACGAGGAAATTTCACGACTGGACTTGCTGCACAGGTGGTATCCTATACCACGATGGAATTCACTGAACTCCTGAAAGTGACCCATTCCTTCAGAAATGTTTGTAGAAACAAACAAGCAATGTTGGTATTGCAATGCATTAATGCCTTTTTTAGGAAACAGTGTAAGACTTTTAGAGAAATGAATTTATAAATATTCATATAAATGATTAATTTGTAATATGTATTATTAGAAAAGATGTAGATTCATATACCATCAGGACAATCATTGAAGCCTCTATGACATGTTAGAACTTAGTGTAATGGAAGGGCTAGAGCCACACCAACAAGTACATGTAATTGCAAATAATCAACCACTGCAGTGGGAAAAGGAGGAGATAAAAAAACAGGTTGGCAGAGCTGTGAGGTGAGATTTGATGCACAATTCAAAGGCAGAGAATGCAAAGATAGACTGATCATGGGACAAAGTATATCTGTGTCACTGCATGAAAAGTGGGATTTTCGTCAGTATGCGGCACTGTAGATTGACGTGGAATTTCAGGTTTGCGGCAATTTGCAGGCAACACTGAAAACTGACGTAAATTGTCGGAAATTGACGTGGGCCTTGCTTGGCAGTTGTCCCCCCATGACCCCCCTCCCCCTGATTCTAGGGGAGGCTTTAACATGTAAATGAAAAGGCTGTGAGCTATACAAATGCAAATCAGGGTAGCAGGGGGAGTTTTACCCCAGGTAACCTTGTTCTAAAAGGTGTTAACTTCATTTTAAGAAAATCTCTGGTATAAATAGATGAGGCTCAGTATAGCCTAATTATAAACCCTTATATTTGAGCTTGAATTGATTTATTTAATGAAAGTATGCTAGATCAATTACTGTGTATGTCATTAGCAATGGCCAATGTTATGTAAAAAAGATTATTTATTCTTTTTTCTCTCTCTCTCTCCTGGGAACAAGTTAAAGATAAAACTCCAGTTGTTAAGAAGTTAAAATGTGCATGAAATATTTTGAGATAACCAAGATATTAAAATGTAAAAAAAAAAAAAAAAAAAGTATTTCTATCATTTCATGGGTTCTGAATGTTTTAAAAGCAGTTGAAAAGTCATTCTTATTGCCTGTGAGAGTTCATGACCTGTAAGAGTTTTTACACTTCCGGGTAGACCGGCGCGTGAGTGACGAGGAAGAAGGAGCGGAGAGTTAATGGCGTTGAGCAGCTGACAGTGGACTGTGTGTGTCGTGTTTTATCACTAACAGACTGAACTGTTGTCTGACGACGTGCTGTGAGTGTGTGAGTTGGACTCTCCATCGCAGTCGAAGTGTTTGTTTTTTAATGGACACGAAGCAAGTTCGGCTAAGATAGCTAGCAGGAGCTAAGCTAGGCTAGCGGGCTAGCGGCCCGGTCATTGTCGAGAGGACGTCTGCGCGGACGGGAGAAGCTTTACCGGGTCGCCACGAAGAATGTCGCCGACGGACGGCGCTTCCCTGCGGCAGAGGGACACGGAGGTTTATCGCTGCGAGCATTTTGTTTTCACAGACCAACCTCGCCTCATAACAAGGCCGCGACCTCCTGTTAGCTCGGAGCCACGTCTGCAAGTCCAGATTTACACGATGCCGATAATGTGAGTAAGTAACCTCAACTGTTACTGTTTTCTCCCTGTTTTAATTTTACTGTGACTTACGTTTTCTTTATTCATACCAGTGTTTTCAATTGTTTTCCAGCTGCCTGTGAGACATTACGAGACAGTACGCAGGACAACAAACAAGCAGATCTCGCATCGCAGGCGGACGCTGTGAGGAGTTCAGCTCGGAGTCGATCGAGGACAAAGAGGGTAAGATTTATTAGATTCGTTTTTGGTCAGTGTGACTATTATTCTATTAAATGATAGATGTGTTGTATCCACACGCAGTGCATCGCGCAGTACTGATCGTCTTTATTTTTTGTTTTTACAGCTGCTGGAAGCGAGACAGAGTGCTAGGTGAGGATGAGGTGGACTTTTCGATGTGCGCCGCCATGGACCTGATGTCTGAGGAGGAAGACGGCACAAGATGGCGGGGTGTCCGGATGAATTGTGCGACCTCCGTCCTTTCGCAGTCGGGAGCTCACCGAGCTCTGCGCCACACTGCTGTCACATGAGAGGCGATTCCGAAGTACAGAGCAGCGTACCACAGACGTCTGCAGAAACAGACACTTCGCGGTGCTGCAGGATTTTGGGCCTCTTGAGCTTCCTGTTTGTTGTGTGGGCAGACTATGCTTTGTACATGCTGTGTGTTTGTGTTTGTGCTAATAAAACTCTTTCTTTGAATATACAACTCCTTTCCTGGTAAATGTTCCTTTCCTCAGTAAATTCATTCATGTCATTGATGATATCATAAATATAAATGAATGAATAAATCATATAATATAAATATAAACATAATAAATAATAATAAATATATATATATATATATATATATATATATTCCCACCGGGGTCTACATTTATAATGACCCATGGTGACCAATCACGAGTGATTTTGCTTGTTTATGAGTAGTGGTTTCATCCAATACTGAGTGAGGATATTGAAGCCAGCCCACACATTCTCTGGCCAGGCGTGGTTTCGCTGCTAATCATATGCAAATTGGAGCCGTTCGCACATCCGGGAGCTCCACTGACGTCATGGTTCGTTTCCGACAATTTTCGGCACAGACAAACGCCACGTTCACAGCCTGTAAATTGTCGTTAACTCCCGAAAATTAAGGAGATTTCCGGGCGTTTACGGGGCCGAAAATCCCACTTTTCATGCAGTGTGTGTTACAGACATAATTTTTATTGAGAAACATGGTATTTTTAGGGGACTGATGAGAGCTTTGTCACATGGTAAAACAACAGTCAAACGAAGCTCAACATCAGCAGTACAACATATGGACATTCCTGCATAGATGCTGCAAATTGTAATATTTATTTAATTCTAATCAGTTGATCCTTGTGTACAATGGATGTTTCTGCAAAATTTGAAGAAAATTCATTCCAAGACATCATGCTCACTAGAACGGGACCGAAGGAGACACAAATAGCCATGGCTTTAGCTGGTGTGGAGGAAAAAAATTGAATGTCTTACTTGGATGTCATTTACAAACTAACCGACAAGCAATTGTGCACATTGCACCTTATTTCTTATTTATTGAATACTACAGCATCCTATGATTTTAAAGAGTCTAGGCTTGACAGTGCCAGTGGCTTCCTCTCAACTTAAAAAAGTTTAACTTTACACATTTCGGTGATTATGTTTTCCAAGAAGATTAACTGTAATATTCTTACTGTGAAGCCTTATTTTAATCCGAGGGTGAGGAGATTTATGAACAACAAAGCATCTCTGAGACTGTCAGGCGTTTTTTTTTTTTTTTCTTTTTTTTTATAAAAAAGAATCTCATTGCCAAAGTAAACTCTGCACCACTCCCTCTCCTCTTTCTGAACCAACCTGATCCATGGACACAGCAAAGGCTGCAACCAGCTCATTTTAAGGTGCTAATTATACGAAATCGCACGCAAGGATGTAATTGCCTCTAAACCTAAAAAACTCCTGACATTAAACATGCCCTGATGCCCCTTTCTTTTTTACCCACCGAGACTGGATAACATCACACAAGAGACAATTTAAGTTCTTTAAATATTTTGTATTCTGATCATTTTGATATTGATTAATTAACTAATATCTAAATAGCATAAGAAATCTCACAGAATACAGCTCTGCATGATTAAATGAATACAGTTTGTGTGAATAAGAACATTGAAAGTGCATTGTTTTGACATATACATGAATTTATACCATGACCCATGATAAAACTTTTGGCATTGATTCACCATTGTTGTGTACAGTCCACTATAAGCTGTGTGTGTTCCTTAACCTCATTTAAGACACTTGTTTCTTTTACAATGTACTTTATGTGGAGGGGATTTTTTGCTGTTATTTGATGTTATACTCCATGCTATCAAGTGATCTAAAAGCATGTTCACATGCATTTGGAGACTACAGAGTGGTTTAGATCATTTTAAATACAATTTAAAAAAGCATTTTGAATATGAACTTATGAAAATGAATCTCTTGCTTGTACAAATTAAAAAGGACTTGCATTTATTTGAAAGAGTGAAGATATTAATTATGCAAAAATAGTGCCATTATTTTCTGGCTGTATCATTCTGTCCGGCTCAGGAGCCTGTACTTGGTCTCCCAGAAAGGTCTCAGGTCAGCGTGATCCTGATCCGCAGAGATATTTGACTAACAGAAACACACACACACACACAGACAGAGATTCCTCGCTTTTATAAAGAGATGTATGTATGTGTGTGTATGTATGTATGTATGTATGTATGTATGTATGTATGTATGTATGTATGTATGTATGTATGTATGTATATATATCTATCCCAGCAGTATAGAATATTATTTTTGTTGATCAATAATTAAATAAGTATGATATGAGCAAAGAAAATCAGCATTAAATAAATGCACGGATTAACAGATCGGAAGGACATGTCGTTGTTTGTCATTGCAGCAGTTGTAGCTGTAGCTTTTGTGGCTGCAGCAGTTGAGGTTACAGTTGTTGCAGATGCGGCAGTAGTATTTCCAGCAGTTGTCAATGCAGTAGTTGTAGTTGCAGCTGCAGCAGGTGCGACAGAAATAGATACAGCAGTTGTAGTTGCAGCTGTTTCAGGAGCAACAGCAGTAGTTACAGCTTTTGTAGTTGCAGTAGTTACAGCTTTTGTAGTTGTAGTAGTTACAGCTGTTGTAGTTGCAGCAGTTGTCGTTACAGCAATTGTAGTTGCAGGAACTGGACCATCTGCAAAAACATTTTTTAAGAAATGGGTTAAAATCTAAAATTAACAGAGCAGTTGTAGTTGTGGTTGTCTGGGCAGCGGTGGTTGCTTTACTTGAGCCAGCTGTGGTGGTCGTTGTCGGTTCTGCTTCGGATGTCGATTTCGAGGCAGCTGTAGTTGTTGTTGTTAGAGCCGCTGTGGTGGTTGTTCTTGCGGAAGCTGTGATTGTTGTTGTAGGAGCAGCGGCAGTTGTGGTTGGTTGGGTAGCTGTCGTTTTTGTTGTTGGGTCAGCTCTGGTTATGATAGTTGGGGCAGCTGTGGTTGTTCTTGTCAGGGCAGCTGTGATCTTTCTTGTCAGAGCACCTCTGGTTGTTGTTGTTAGTACAGCTGGAGCTGTGGTTATTGTTGTTGGGGCAGCTGTGGTTGTTGTTTTCAGAGCCACTGTGGTTGTTGTTGTCGGGGCCCTAATTGTTGTTGTAGGAGCTCTTGTAGTAGTGGTTGTTGCGCCAGCTGTGGTTGTTGTTGTCGGAACTGCTGTAGTTGTAGTTCTTTGGGCAGCTGTAGTTCTGCTTGTTCGGGCAGCTGTAGTTGTGGTTGTTGGGGATGCTGTGGTTGCTGTTGTTGGAGCTGCTTTGGTCGTTGTTGTTGGGGCAGCTGTGGTTGTTTTTGTCTTGCCAGCTGTAGTTGTGGTTGAGGTACTTGTTGGAATAGCTGTGGTGGTTGTTGTCCACGCTGCTTTGGTTGTAGTTGTCAGAGCAACGGTAGTTGTCGCGTCAGCTGTATTTTTTGTTGGCGGAGCTGCTGTGGTCGTTGTTGTCGAGGCAGTTGTGGTGGTTGTTGTTGGGACAGCCATTGTCATGTCAGCTGCGGTTGTTGTAGTTGCAGCAGTTGTGGTGGTTGTTGTTGGACCACTTGTAGTTGTGGTTGTCGGGCCAGATCTAGTTGTCGTTGTCGGGCCAGCTGTAGTTGTTCCTGTTGGAGCTGCTGTGGCTGTTGTTGTTGGAGCCGCTTTGGTGGCTCTTGTTGGGACAGCTTTGGTTGTTGTTGTTGTTGCAGTAGCTTTAGTTGTGGTTGTTTGGGCAGTTGTAGTTGTTGGAACAGCTGTGGTGGATGTTGTCTGAGCTTCTTTGGCAGTAGTTGTCGGAGCAACTGTAGTTGTCGGAGCAACTGTTGTTGTCGCGCCAGCTGTATTTGTTGTTGTTGGAGCAGCTCCGTTCATTCTTGTCGCAGCCACTGTAGTTGTTGTTGGCAGAGCCACTGTGGTCGTTGTTGTTGAGACAGCTTTGGTGGTTGTCGTTTGGACAGCTGTTGTCGTAGCAGCTGCAGTTGTTGTAGTTGCAGCAGGTGTGGTTGTTGCTGATGGGCCGCTTGTAGTTGTGCTTGTCAGATCTGCTGCGGTTGTTGTTGTTTTGTCAGCTGTAGTTTTAGTTGTTAGGGCGGTTGTCATTGTCGTATTTGTCGAAGCAGTTGTGGTGTTGTTGTTGGGGCAGCTGTGCTTGTTGTTGTCAGATCTGCTGTGGTTGTTTTTTTTCTGTGCAGCTTTAGTTGTTGGTGCTGCTGTGGCTGTTGTTGTCGGGACAACTGTGGCTGTTCTAGCGGCTTTGGGGGTTGTTGTCGGAGCTCCTTTGGTTGTAGTTGTCGAAGCAACTGTAATTTTCGTTGTCGGTCCAGCTGTAGTTGTTGTTGTCAGAACTGCTGTGGTTGTTGTTGTCTCAGAAGCTGTAGTTGTGGTTGTCGGAACTGCTGTGGTTGTTGTTGTCTCAGAAGCTGTAGTTGTGGTTGTCAGGCCAGCTGTAGTTGTTTTTGTCAGATCTGCTGTGGTTGTTTTTTTCTGTGCAGCTGTAGTTGTTGGAGCTGCTGTGGCTGTTATTGTCGGGACAACTGTGGTTGTTCTAGCGGCTTTGGGGTTTGTTGTCGGAGCTCCTTTGGTTGTAGTTGTTGAAGCATCTGTAGTTTTAGTTGTCGGTCCAGCTGTAGTTGTTGTTGTCGGAGCTGCTGTGGTTGTTGTTGTCTCAGAAGCTGTAGTTGTGGTTGTCAGGCCAGCTGTAGTTGTTTTTGTCAGAGCCGCTGTGGTGGTTTTTGTTGGGACAGCTGTGGTTGTTGTTGTTTGAGTAGCTCTGGTCCTTGTCGGAGCCACTGTACTTCTTGTTGGCAGACCTGCTGTGGTTGTTGTTGTTGGAGCGGCTGTGGCGGTTGTTGGCGGAGCAGCCATTGTTGTTGTTGTTGTCGGAGCCGCTGTGTTGTAGATGTCCGGCCAACTTCAGTTGTAGTTGTTGGAGCAGCAGTGGTGGCTGTTGTCGTGTCAGCTTGAATTGTGCTTGTTGGGGAGGCTGTGATTGTTGTCTGAGCTTCTTTGGCAGTAGTTGTCGGAGCGACTGTAGTTGTCGCGCCAGCTGTATTTGTTGTTGTTGGAGCAGCTCTGGTCATTCTCGTCACAGCCACTGTAGTA
>NW_022045173.1:0-52844 GCF_900880675.1 Sparus aurata | reverse complement strand
GGGGGAGTACTGTACTGTATAGTACTGTATGTACTGTACGCTGGTATTGAAAAAGAAAGTACTTTGTTGTGCCAGAGGAAATCTGCATGTAATCTCATAAATTGCCTTCAGTGATGTCACTCAGATGGTGAAATGACATTGTGGTAATGTAGGCAGCACAATTTGAAGAGGAAGGAGAATTTATGGAATATAAAAGAGATATTGTCGGTTCTGCTGGATCGGTTTTGATAATTTGATTTCAAACTGTCCATAATGAGTTAAACAGGGTAATAGGATGTTTAATTCTACAAAAGTGGACGGATTATCCAAATACCCACATGGTAAACTGAGCTCCCTGGGTGACATGAAAATGGCTTGGTTGGGTTCAAGAAAAGATCATGTTTTGGGTGAAATGATGATGTGAAGATTCAAGGACCTTTATTTTAATGATAACCATAATCGCATAACACAGACACTCGGTTAAGCATGTTAAACGGTTGTGGTCATGCTGATAAAAGACTCACAAGTTACTAGGGCTGCAACGATTAGTCGACGTAATCGATTACGTCGACAATAAAAATTTGTCGACACGAAAATTTGTGCGTCGATGCGTCGTATTATTATTGTTATTATTATTCATCATCATTTAAAAAAAAAAAAGATTTGAGCCGGAGCAAATCGCTTTAGCACCGCTACTAGAATGCGCACCACAGTGTGGCATAGAAGAAGAAGACGGTTCCGCAGAAGAAGAAGAAGAATATGAATGATGGCGGAACATGTTGAGGAGAGCAGGAAAGCGAAACGAAACACGTCCAAAGTTTGGGAATATTTTCGGGTGGCAACCTCCCATCTTCAATATATGACATTACATTTACGTGTGACTCTGTAGTAGAGCTCAGATCGGAGCCCAAAAACATCAAACCTGCCCCGACCCTCGCACGTTGAGTCCTGGCCCGGCCCGGCCTCAGTAACAAGTAATCTACCGCGTTAATATTCCAACCAGTAATCAGATTAAAGTTACTTATCAAGTCAGTGTTTATTATTATTTGTGTCATTTTCCTCAGTAAATATATGTATTTTTGCTTGTCTTCTTGCGTCCCTTGTCCACTCCTATGTCGCTTAAGTCGCTTTTGTCACCCTGTTCGTCCTTGCTTCTAAATTTAAAGGGCCCGCACGCCACTCGCGTTAACACCACCACGCAACTACTGCTGTAGCAGCCCATCCATTTACCGACATCGTTGATCAGGGAAAGTTTACTTGATAAAGTCATTAATTAGCATGCTACGTTGCAACGCTAGTATGCAATAATTTCTCTCTTTCTTACAAACATATTACACAATTAAAAGCGACCTTCCTCCACGCATCGGCCATCTTTAATTGATCCCTATTAGAGTTTAGATTCTCTGCCCGAGCCCGACCCGACTATCCTCGGGCCAGGCCCTTGATCAAGCATTTGTGTTTTGTATTTTTTTAATAACTCAAAATAATGACTGTATTTCCAGCTACAAAACGCACATATCTCTCCTCCCTCCATGTTGTTTGTGTAGCTGCATGGTCTAACACGTGAGTCAGTTGTCCTCATGCTGAACTTGTTGCACATGTGACATCACTCCCTGAGACGCAAGAAGAAAGCAAAAATATATATTTTTACTAGGGAAAATGACAACAATAATAGTAACACACAGTGACTTAAATAAGTTCTTTAATCTGATTACTGGTTTGGAAATATTAATGTGTTAGATTAGTCGTTACTGAAAAAAGTGGTCAGCTCATAATTACAGTTAATATGTTGGGCCTGGGCTCGGGTCAGGTCGGGTCGGGCTTAATTTTGTGGGCCCGATCTAAACTCTAATCCCTATAGGCGAACAGGGTCAAATCGTAGAGGACCGGGTGTTCTGCTACGGCAGCAATCAACATTTCCAGTGCCATCTCACAACGAATGTTTGGTAGGAACCAAAACTACGCGGGTTGTTCTCTGGGACCGACCTGACCGAGGGACGACAGCAGAACGAGACATCCCCATTGGTTATGGCATGGATTTTCCAACTTTTCCACCAAGACGCGTCATAGCTCATTACATAAAGTTGGAGGATTTTTACCTTTGTTTTTCCTGCTAATCCACCTATTCCACCCGCCTCCGCCTTTTCCACCTTTCCCTCCTTGTCCGCCTGGCTCCCAATACACAATGAATGACTTCCGGGATCATTTTCCTCTTTATGCACCTTTGGTCTGAACGTACAGTTAGTGAGTAGATAACTAGAAATGACCAGTTAGTGAGGGGAAACTAATGATGTTGAAGTGAAATGTTTTGTTGACCCATACATCCACACTGTCCTTCTCCTGGATAACAAAGTCACCTCACTTCCTCCTGTCATGTCTAGTGCAGATGAGAGTTGGTCAAGAGAGAGTTCGACACAATATTTCTGTTCTAGCAGTTCTTTATTGCTTGCAAGCAAGAGTCACTCATCAGCAGTACATAGATGATGACTGAAGAGAGGCGGTCTCTCCTCATCCTTTTATAGTAGCAGAAGCCAATACACGAAATTGCAGCTGTCACAAGGTTACATGTTAACTCACTAATACAAATTCCCACCATCTCCACATCCACCTCAAGTTACACACCGACTTTCCATAGCTTCTGTGTTATACACCAACCATTGTCAGAGCACATATCCCCAGAAGAGGTCACAGTAGAGGTTAAAAAAAAAAACCTTCAGGATGAACTCCTTAACTGAGCTCTTACTTATGTTTTGTCTTTTACAGCACTCTATATCATTTACAATATTTGTTAGATTTTATATACAAGAACAACATATTAAAATAATAAAGGGGCATTAGAGAATTTCCCTCACACTCCTTTGCTCCCATTATAATTACTATGGACTCCAGAGACGTATTTGCCAAAAAACGTGCCGTTACTCTTTTTTGGAGGACAGTCTCTAGTATTGCTAGATGAAGCTTATCGTAGGAAAGAGACACAATTTTGGTGTAGTAGTCAAATAATCAACAAGCACTACCATTGTTTTTCCAAATGATTTTTTTTTCTTTTGCCAAAATAGTCGCATTTTTCAATGCCTGAACATACCCCAAAACTCACCAAACTTGGAATATAGGTCACACCTGGCAAAACATTTTATAATCTATTGTCGTCCTGAATTTCCACCACTAGGTGGCGCTACAATCAAGGAAAGTGTGTTTTGGCTCATAAGTCCCATATACTTTGTCGTACATTCAAAAACCTTATATATATTACACCACTTATATTGCATCTTTGTTGTTGTATTATGCATAAGTGGTTTGCATATAAGTTAGCGATATTACTGGTGAACCTTAAAATCTTATGCTCATATAGCAGCTTATTTAGAGATGTTTATTTGATTTAACTGCTGAATAACATGTCGAGCATTGTTGTAACACAGTTCATTTCCTTTTTTTCTTTTTTTAGACCACACACACTCACACACACACACAAACATACTTTGTACAGTTATGTTAAAGTCCAACAACCTCATTAAAGGAAGTCAAATCAGATCTCTCTCTCCAAGTGCCTTGATTCTCTGCCCGGAATCATAGTCCATAATCTGCCGCCTCAACCAGCAGTCCTTTTACTGAGGCTCGCTCTCAAACAGAAACTGTTCACCTTTTTAAGCTCTTTCAGCCCTCTTACTTTTCAGCCCTTCTGCCTTTTCAGCTTTTGAAATATTCTGCTTTTTCTGCAAATTCTTGACAATTCAGCCTTGCTAATGGCTACACACCTCTGTTTAACAGTCTGTAGGGTCAAACAATGTAGTCCTCTCATTATTTGTTCTTTATGTAGATTGCAGGGAGTTCTTCTGATTTCAGTATACATTGTTTAATACTGGCAGGAGGAGCAGCCCACCATATTTCAAACTTCATTTGAAGTAACCGCTTCACTGTCTTCTCTTTTGAGTAGACAGGCTTCCTCCACCAGAGGGCAGAGCTGCCTTGCTAATGGATACAAACCTCTGTTTAAGAGTCTGTAAGTTGACAGAGTGTACTCCTCTCATTATTTGTTCTTTATGTAGATTGCAGGGAGTTCTTTTGACTCCAGCATACATTGTTCAATACCGGCAGGAGGAGCAGCCCACCAAATTATAAAGGAACAACTAGTGGGGCAGCTTAGCTGAAAAATCGTACAGTCGGTACAGTTAAGGCCAAAGGCAGTCTGAAAAAAATGGGATACATGGCGGATGTGGTGGCCATTTTAAAAATGGCTGCCATTGACAACAGTATTCTGATCAATTTTCTTATTTGCATGGTATAAAATATGATGCTGATGATCTTGTTAGTTTATTTTAAACTATAAAAATTCAAGATGATGTATACTGCCTATCACAGGGTCGATCTTTATGTATAATTATACATTTTATCATGCAGGAATAAAATCTGCAATGTGTATTAAGCCCAGAATCTTCCTTTGTTTTCACAATTCAAGATGGCCACCATTTCCTTGCATAGTGACATGTTGATATCACCTTCAAGTCCTTCAATTCATTAGAAAGATCAGATGTGACTTGACCATTGCAATATGCCTCGAGTTCATATTTGTCATATGCTCGGCTTCAGGTAGGCCTATAACTAGATAAATAAAACGTATTTTAAATCTTATTTTGTTATTACAATTAGCTCACAAAATAAAAAAACTTATTTAAGAAAAACCCTTCTTTTCCCCCACTGACGCCCTGTTCCACATAGAACGTTTCAAATGGTGGATTGCTGTTAATATAAGACTACTTGGTAGGACGATACCGCAGAACCATGTCTGCTTTATTTAGGCTTAAAAATAGATAAATTAAACTTATTTTAGAAAAACCCTTATTATTTTGCCATTAACAACCTGTTCCACATAAATAGTTAACGTGCTAACATGCTAATACCACGTTTCAAATGGTGGACCGCTGCCATCATCAAACCACCCCTTGCTGATCTTTCCTCAATTACTCCATGCACACATGAGGAAGCTGACACTCACATGTTATGACATGTGGCCCATGCAGTATGAAATGATCACAAGAAAATTATGATCCAAACTGTTAATACCGATATTGTGGTTCAAGCTGTGGCAGCAGCTCAAGGTCTAAAGGCAGGAGATGAGCTTTGGTTGGCATTTGGTACTGGAAATGATACCTAGCAGCCCATGAAATCTCAGCTGCACTTGGGCCTGAAAAGGCACGTGCTCTTCCAGTGTTTCATGCTTTGACTGGCTGGGACACAGTATCAAGCTTTGCTCGGCATGGGAAAAAGACTGCATGGGTTGTGTGGGCTATCTTTCCAGAGCTGACAAATGCCCTATTGGAATTGTCTTCTGCTCCACATAACATTCTACAGGAGGTAATGGCAATTATTGAAAGGTTTATAATCCTGCTCTATGATCGAACCAGCACATCCACAAACATAGACCAAGCTAGGAGGAAGTTATTTGCAAAGAGGCACAATGTGCAGTCAATCCCTCCAACAAAGGCAATGGCCACATACTAAAAGTTGCCACCTGAATTTCTTATCATAAAAATGTGTGATTTGACCCCAATATCATTCGTATTACAGGAATCCATGCAACTTTGAAGCAGTAACAATTTTCAAACCAGTCATGGCGGCCATCTTGAAAAATAACAGCCATCTTTAAATGTATTTGTATCATTGATGTACAAACTCCAATGAGGTAAATAAATGTAGCTAACTATATCATTAATATCATATTATAATCAACACACAAAAGAGAATTCACATGGAAATGGTAGTCAAAGGCGGCAATTTTGAAAAATGGCTTCCAAATTGAAAATTTGGGATGGCCCCATATCTAATTTTTTTTGGACTGTCTTTGGCTATATGTGCACCAGATTTCATGCTTTTATCACAAAGTGCACGATTCTTTGGAATTATGCTTTTAAGCCGCCCCACTAAACTTCCTCAACGGAAGGTGTTGCGTGGACAACGCAATGGCAGCATGCATCGACAGCAGCATACCCCGACGCGCGTGGACTGCGAGGGACCGTTCATCGCTGCTTGCAGCTTTAATTTTGTCATTACACTTTGTTTCAAAGACTTGTTTCTTTATATCAAGTGCCACGTGAATCCTGTTCTGTCCATTTTCCTTCACAATATTTCATATCCTATTAAGAAAATCACGAGAAAGACGTCTTGTCTCCTAATATATTTTCTGTTCTAAATCAAACTTACTTCTCCAGACCAGCAGAGCTTCAAGTCCAACAAAAGTGAAAACCTCACCACCTCGAACATTAAAATGTAGTGCAATCAAGCACACTACGATGAAGTTTAAAACAGACTTGACAAAATTTCACATGAAAGTTTTCATAGAGAAAGTATTCATTTGAATTACATTTCATACTTGTAATGTTTCGTGAATGTTTCTCCACAGAAACTAAATATTCACAAACACTCATAACTAATTGTGAATTTGAAGCATTTCATAAAAGAGCAGAGTAACAAAGTATGAAGTATGAAAAAAGCAATAAAACCTTTCATTATGTTATCTGATAAGTATCAGGTTCATCGTTGGAGGATGCTGACGTGGTCATTTTGGAGTTTGGCCGATGACATCATACTCTGGAGACAGGTCTCTACGCTCCAGTGACATGTAGGTTCTGTCCTCTTCTTTTGGCTTCACACTCTTTCTTGCTTTGCTTTTAGGAAAAAAGAGAAACATACATATACTTGTTAATTTCTGTCTTCTATGGACCATCCTTTTCCCAATCAGCAGAGCCTTCAACAAAATCTATACAATCTATTGTAACATCATACCAAAGGAACACCACGTAGATTGTCAACAAGACGTTCACACAGAGAGATACGACAGCACCAGCCAAGAGAAGAAGTCCACTGTACGGTCCAAGATACTGTTCAGGACCTGTCAGAAGAGATAACATAACACTCATCAGATCACTGTTGAGGGTTACTTTTATTCAACAGTGGCTCAGTTATCCTGTATGCATAGCCTGTGATACATTTTACAATTATTAGCAAGGCAGAAGAAATGAGTATTCAGGGTAAGTGTCATGATGGCATCATGGCAGCCCTCCTCTTCCCTCTTGTGTCATTGTCTGTTTTCCCCTGTGTGTGATCCTGGATGTTTTTTCCCCTGCTCTGTGTCTGTCTCTCTGTGTGAGTTGGTAGGCGTGGCTATCTCCCTGCAGGTTGCAGCCAGGTGGAAATCGTCAGCACTAATCACCCCCCTCCCCCAGTATAAGAAGACCGGCTTTAGATTCACTGGTCGTCAGATCATTCAGTCAGCAAGAGTGGTACTGTTGAAGAGATCCTGGCTCCTTTAAGTCTGTTGTTTTTTCCAGTGACCTTAGCTTGTGCAGCTAACCCTCCCTTGTGTTCTTTTTTGTCATAGTTCACTTCATTTGCTTGCTTAAACCATTCCACCTGCCTGCTTGCTCGTCGCCTGCCAGCCCTGTTCAGGATTATTTGTTTGTTCACTCAGAGGACGGCATTGCCACGTGGCGGGACGCCACTCTGATTCACTGGGCACGCTCTGGAGAGCTCACCACCAACCACCACCCATCACTGGGATCCCAGAACACGCCACCTCTCCCCAACCCCCGCAAACTTTGTTCTGGTTACTGGTTGCACATTAAATCACATTAAATTTGACTCTGTGTATCGTGTCTTGCATTTGGGTCCAGTTCTACCGTGCATCGTTCACAACAGTACATCTTAGATTCTAGATTTCAAGTAATAATGGAGGAAATACTACAGTGTTTATATGTGAAGTCATAAGCTGAGTAAATAAATGAGTATAATAGAAATACAACAAAAAATATAATTTCTAATTAATCAACAGAACTTGTATTGAGCACAAAGACAAACCGTGAGGCTCAAGGCTGTAGACAAAAAATCTCTGAGTAGTTGATCCCAGGGAGTTGGAGCTGTTGCAGAGCAAAGTGGAAAGATCCCTCTGTTGTGGTTGACTCACAGTGATGCTGCTGCTCAGACCTGAGTCGTTTAGAGGCTCACTGCTGATGGCAAACCTGTCAGAGTGATTGACAGGTAACCCATCCAAATACCACTGTAGAGCAGGAGGAGGATTCCCCACAGTCTCACAGGAACAGTTGAGCTGGTCTGCAGTTTGAATGCAGTCATATGAGGACAGGATCTGTGGAGCGACTGTGATGAACACAGAGAAGACAGACATGAGTCAGCTAAAGTCATGTTTGATCAAGTTTTACCAGAAGTAATGATATAACGAGGTGATGATGTTGAAATGCTGCAAGTGAAGAAAAGTAATTGAAACACATTGGGGGCTTTATTGTGCTCATTCAATGATCTGTGTAAATATATTTGTAAATGAATTGATTGAAGCCATTTCAGCCAAGGGTTATGTTAGTTTCACCAGACACGGAATTGGTTAAAGTTTGTGAGCAAGAGTCGGTGGACAAAGGGAGAAAGATCCAGGTGGCAGTTCATATCAGACACCAAAGACCACTTGTGATACTTACAGTGAACATCTATTTGACTGATGTTGGACCGTCCAGATCCAATAGCATTTTCTGCCTCGCAGAAAAAAGGACCACTGTCTCTGAAAGCTTTAATCTTTGAAACATGTCCAGTCCCCATGACAGTCTCCCGACCTCCGTCAGCTCTGTACCAGGTGTAGCTACTTACTGCAGGGTTGGCAGTACTGCTGCATGTCAGAGTAACTCTGCTGTTCTCTGGTACTGGACCAGAGGGACTGACTGACACTGTTGTGTTTTTTGGTGGATCTGAAAAATGTCAAATTATTTGTATTATTTATAGTTGTAATGTTATCACATATTTGCAATTAAATAAATACAAATTATGTCCCATTTCCCCTAAAAAAATTGACCCCAAATATGCTTTGCAGGTTAAAATCGTTTCATTTTTTCTCCTATGATGTGGATCCTGCCCACTCCAATTTGATTACTCGACAAAAGAAAGGATCAATTAAAGGGACAGAACACAATCTTTCACAGACAGACTCAGTTTATCATGGGCTACAGAAACCCATTACATTTACTTCACTTGTGCTGCTAAAACCTGAATTTCAAGCTTCTGGAACATAAACTTCATAGTAAACTACAACAGCAACAAGCCTTCTTGCTGTTTCTGAACTTCAACTCACCTTTTGGACTGTTAGGAATCCTATGCAAATTTATTTTGAATGCATTAACATAATTGCTCATATATTATGTTGGCATTAGAAATTTTGGAAAAACAGTTTGAATACTTCCAATCTACCAGATGTGGTAAGTAAATAATTTTAAGGTAAATTTTCTCTTCTACATTTACTGGGAAATATTGTCCTATGATGTAAGCGATGGAGGACTGCAGGACCACAGTGGTTTCAAATAGCCTCTTGTCTGACCAACAGTCCAAAACCCAGACGTTTAATTTACAATGTTATAAAAGAGAAAAAAAGCTGAAAAACCTAATATTTTGAGTTGATCAACTTAAGCATTATTAGAATAATTGTTTCATCCCTGATTCAGACAAAGTCATGAAAACTAAGAGACAAGAGATCAGTTTATAATTATGATGAATTTCAGCAGTGGACGAATTAACTCACATGAAATATCAGCTGTCAAACTTGTGCTAACTGACTGAGTGCTGCCTTCTTGTTTGTTGTAGACTGCAGTACAGGAGATTTCCTTTCCATGATGAAGGTGAGAAGCAGTGAAGGTCAGAACAGAGGTCTGGACTTTAGTTCTGTCCAGATTCTCCTGCAGTGACTCCTGAATGTGACCCTGGCTGGAGCTCCATGTCAGAGCTGGAGGATGAGACAGACAGGGAGCTGGAGCAGAGCACTTCAAACTCACTGAGGTTCCCTCCTCCACCTTCAGTGTGGACGGAGTCAGAGTCGGTGTGGGTGGAACATCTGGTGGGAAAGTACATTTGGACCAATCAATAAATAAACAGTAATCATTACTCTTCATCTTTATTTTAAGATAAAAAACACAATACAATAAAAGCAAAATAAAGTCAAAGCAGTTCTACAAGGAGCTGTTGACTGAAGTATAAGAAGATGGACTTTAAAACTTACCTTTGACTGAAATGTGCAGCTGTGTTTGAAAAAAATTATATAGCAAACCTTCACATGCAAGTCTGAAAAAATAATTCTTGCTGTTCTCAGGTCTCATGTTGTTCAGGGTTGTGGTGCAGTCTCTGTTTCTTAAGTTTCCTGTCAAATGTCCTCTAGTTTGTGGATTCCTGCTGTCAAACACAACAGTCTCTACATCATATTTCCACAGTGCTTTACATGTTTCATCCACTTTTGATTTATATTTGTCCTCTATGCCAAAGGAGCAGGGGATGGTCACACAGGATCCACTCAGAACCTCTATAGTCTGTGGCATGAAGGTCATAAACTGTGCAGACCCTGAAACACAAGACACAAATCTTTGAATAACAAGTGAATAATGCTTTATACAACATTTTACTGTTGGGCTGCTTTGCTAAAATCTCAGCATGAGGACTTTATTCATAAAATGACCCAAAATGACTGCAAAGCTCCTGTTTTGTCCTCACACTCCTTTGTTTTGTAGATTTGTTTAGACTTGGACTCATCATTATGAAGGAAATATTGATTGCAGTTTTTTGAAGTTACTCTTTCAGAAAAAATACTTTCGATGAGTTACTCATTACAATTGTTGACAATTCTATTTTCTGTCTTATGTCTGTTTCTGTTGATGGGTACAAAAGATGCGTTTGATTGGCCACTGATTGTTGCCATCAAGTATTTGTTTTTAAGTAGCCTACTGTACTGTGATCAGTCACAAAGGACTTGGTGGTAGGACCTAGTAAACCTATTAAAAACCTGTTGAACCAAGAGGGGACTGTCAATCGAAGTCAGCAGGAAAAGAGCTGTTAGCTGTTAGCAGCCAGTGAGAAGTAAGAGTCCTACTGCTGTGTTTGGCTAACAGAGCTAACAGCTAACAGCTAACAGAGCTAACAGCTTCCAGCAGAGTGAAACACTCAGTAGAGCTGAAAGTTTCTATTTAAAGAACATGAAGTGTTAAACAGTGAAGTGCAGTTTAGTGACAACACAACATGTTTACAGTAACAGTATTTCAGCTGAGTACAGTTGGAGGTAGAAGTACTTTGAGTTAGAGTTACAGATACTTAACATCATTGTACCAAACTGTGTTCAGACATGTAACCAGATACCAGCAGTGACCAGGTGGTGGAGTCGTGGCTTCATGGTACAAAGACTGAAAGAACTCAGACTGACACACAGAATGTTTCCCTAAATCATTTTAACACAAGTATTAATTCATTCTGTTTTTACAGATTTAATTATGTGTAAAATATTTGTATTATTATGTTATCAAGATAAAAAAATCCAAATTATTTCTTCAACATTTTAATGGTGCTTTTATTATGCCACTAATAACTGACACCTAGAGGTGATAATAAGGTAAAGAAGCATTCTTTTGACTGATGATCAGCATCTGCCAATATGCCACCATCAATTAGTGATTGATGATCAGCCCCAAAAGTCATGATAAGAGCACCCTGATTGACTAATGTATTAATGGACTGTTTAATTAACTGTTTCAGCCCTGATTCCAACTAAGTCAAAGAAGATAAGAAAAAATAGATCAATAATAATGTTTAAAATTATTATGAAATGCAACAGAGGACAAATTAACTCACATGAAATATCAGCTGTCAAACTTGTGCTAACTGACTGAGTGCTGCCATCTTGTTTGTTGTAGACTGCAGTACAGGAGATTTCCTTTCCATGATGAAGGTGAGAAGCAGTGAAGGTCAGAACAGAAGTCTGGACTTTAGTTCTGTCCTGATTCTCCTGTAGTGACCCCTGAATGTGACCCAGGCTGGAGGTCCATGTCAGAGCTGGAGGATGAGACAGACAGGGAGCTGGAGCAGAGCACTTCAAACTCACTGAGGTTCCCTCCTCCACCTTCAGTGTGGACGGAGTCAGAGTCGGTGTGGGTGGAACATCTGGTGGGAAAGTACATTTGGATCAATCAATAAATAAACAGCAATCATTACTCTACATCTTTATTTTACTTAGAAAATACACTAAAGGCAAAATAAGGTCAAAGTAGTTCTACAAGGAGCTGTTGACTGAAGTATAATAAAATTGACTTTAAAACCTACCTTTGACTAAAATGTCCACCTGTCTTGTTTTAAAATCGTATTTAAGGCCATTGTCGCATTCAAGTCTGAAAAAATACTTCCTGCTGTTCTCAGGTCTCATGTTGTTCAGGGTTGTGGTGCAGTCTCTGTTTCTTAAATTTCCTGTCAAATGTCCCGTAGTTTGTGGAGTCCTGCTGTCAAACACAACAGTCCCTTCATCATTACTCCACAGTGCTCTACATGTTTCGTCCACATTTGATTTATATTTGTCCTCTACACCAAAGGAGCAGGGGATGGTCACACAGGATCCACTCAGAACCTCTATAGTCTGTGGCATGAAGGTTATAAACTGTGACCCTGAAACACAAGACACAAATCTTTGAATAATAAGTGAATAATGCTTTACAGTAATGAGGAAATCTTACTGTTGGTTTGCTTTGCTAAAATCTCAGCATGATCACTTTATTCATAAAATGATACAAAATGACTGTAAAGCTCCTGTTTTGTCCTCACACTCTTTTGTTTTGTAGAGTTCTTTATACTTGGACTCGTCATTATGAAGGAAATGTTGATTGCCGTTTTTTAAAGTTAATCTTTCAGAAAAATTTATTTTGATTAATCACTTATTACAAAAATGTTAACAATTCTTTTTTCTGTATTATGTCTGTTTCTGTTGATGGATTACAAAAGATGCTCGGGTTTGCCGAACGAGCAACGTGGGCCCGCCCTCCCGTGGGCTCACCACTCGCGGGAGGGTTCAGAAGGGGCCGGTGCAGAGGGATATGGGTGGCGGTCGTGGGCGGGGGCCCCGGCGGCCCAATCCCCAGATGGTGACTCTAGCCATGGGGACATGGAATGTCACCTCACTGGGGGGGAAAGAGCCTGAGCTGGTGCGGGAGGTTGAGCGGTACCGGCTAGAAATAGTTGGGCTCACCTCCACGCACAGCCTGGGCTCTGGAACCCAACTCCTTGAGAGAGGCTGGACTCTCTTCTACTCTGGAGTTGCCCGCGGCGAGAGGCGGCGAGCTGGTGTGGGCTTGCTTATAGCCCCCCAGCTCAGCCGCCATGTGTTGGAGTTCTCCCCGGTGAACGAGAGGGTCGTTTCCCTGCGCCTTCGGGTCGGGGATAGGACTCTCACCGTTGTCTCGGCTTATGGGCCGAACAGCGGTGCAGAGTACCCGGCCTTCTTGGAGTCCCTGGGAGGGGTACTGGAGAGTGCTCCAACCGGGGACTCCGTCGTTCTCCTGGGGGACTTCAACGCCCACGTGGGCGATGACAGTGTTACCTGGAGGGGTGTGATTGGGAGGAACGGCCTCCCCGATCTGAACCCGAGTGGTGTTTTGTTACTGGACTTCTGTGCTAGTCACAGTTTGTCCATAACGAACACCATGTTCAAGCATAAGGGTGTCCATATGTGCACGTGGCACCAGGACACCCTAGGCCGGAGATCAATGATCGACTTTGTGGTCGTGTCATCTGACCTCCGGCCGTATGTCTTGGACACTCGGGTGAAGAGAGGGGCTGAGCTGTCAACTGATCACCACCTGGTGGTGAGTTGGATCCGCTGGCGGGGGAGGAAGCTGGACAGACCTGGCAGACCCAAACGTATCGTGAGGGTCTGCTGGGAACGTCTGGCAGAACCCTCTGCCAGGGAGATCTTTAACTCCCACCTCCGGGAGAGCTTTGACCAGATCCCGAGGGAGGCTGGGGACATTGAGTCCGAATGGACCATGTTCTCCACCTCCATTGTTGACGCGGCTGTCCGGAGCTGTGGCCGTAAGGTCTCCGGTGCCTGTCGCGGCGGCAATCCCCGAACCCGGTGGTGTACCCCGGAAGTAAGGGTTGCTGTCAAGCTGAAGAAGGAGTCCTTACCGGGCCTGGCTGGCCCGGGGGACTCCTGAGGCAGCTGACGGGTACCGGCAGGCCAAGCGTGCGGCAGCACGGGCAGTCTCGGAAGCAAAAACTCGGGTCTGGGAAGAGTTCGGGGGAGGCCATGGAGGAGGACTACCGGTCGGCCTCGAAGAAATTCTGGCAAACCATCCGGCGCCTCAGGAGGGGGAAGCAGTCCTCCACCAACACTGTTTACAGTGGAGGTGGGGAGCTGTTGACCTCGACTGGGGACATCGTCGGGCGGTGGAAGGAATACTTCGAGGATCTCCTCAATCCCGCTGACACGCCTTCCATAGAGGAAGCAGAGGCTGGGGACTCAGAGGTTGACCCATCCATCACCCAAGCCGAAGTCACTGAGGTAGTCCGTAAGCTCCTCAGTGGCAAAGCACCGGGGGTGGATGAGATCCGCCCTGAGTACCTCAAGTCTCTGGATGTTGTGGGGCTGTCTTGGCTGACACGTCTCTGCAGCATCGCGTGGCAGTCGGGGACAGTGCCTCTGGACTGGCAGACCGGGGTGGTGGTCCCCCTATTTAAAAAGGGAGACCGGAGGGTGTGTTCCAACTATCGGGGGATCACACTCCTCAGCCTCCCCGGGAAAGTCTATTCCAGGGTACTGGAGAGGAGAATTCGGCCGATAGTCGAACCTCGGATCCAGGAGGAACAATGCGGTTTTCGTCCTGGCCGTGGAACACTGGACCAGCTCTATACCCTCCGCAGGGTGCTCGAGGGTTCATGGGAGTTTGCCCAACCAGTCCACATGTGTTTTGTGGACTTGGAGAAGGCATTCGACCGTGTCCCTCGTGGCATACTATGGGGGGTGCTCCGGGAGTACGGGGTCGGGGGCCCTCTGTTAAGGGCCGTACGGTCCCTGTACTGCCAGAGCAGGAGCTTGGTTCGCATTGGCGGCAGTAAGTCAGACCTGTTCCCAGTACATGTTGGACTCCGGCAGGGCTGCCCTTTGTCACCGGTTCTGTTCATTACTTTTATGGACAGAATTTCTAGGCGCAGCCACGGGCCGGAGGGGATCTGGTTCGGGAGCCAATGGATCTCATCTCTGCTTTTCGCAGATGATGTGGTCTTGTTGGCTCCTTCGAGCCGGGACCTCCAGCATGTCCTGGGGCGGTTTGCAGCCGAGTGCGAAGCGGCTGGGATGAGAATCAGCACCTCCAAATCCGAGGCCATGGTTCTCGACCGGAAAAAGGTGGCCTGCTCCCTCCAGGTGGGAGGAGAGTTCCTGCCTCAAGTGGAGGAGTTTAAGTATCTTGGGGTCTTGTTCACGAGTGAGGGAAGGATGGAGCGTGAGATTGACAGACGGATCGGTGCAGCGGCCGCAGTAATGCGGTCTTTGTTTCGGTCCATCGTGGTGAAGAGAGAGCTGAGCCGAAAGGCGAAGCTCTCGATTTACCAGTCAATCTACGTTCCGACCCTCACCTATGGCCATGAACTTTGGGTCATGACCGAAAGAATAAGATCCCGGATACAAGCGGCCGAAATGAGTTTCCTCCGCAGGGTGGCAGGGCGCTCCCTTAGAGATAGGGTGAAGAGCTCTGTCACCCGGGAGGAGCTCAGAGTAGAGCCGCTGCTCCTCCACATCGAGAGGAGCCAGCTGAGGTGGCTCGGGCATCTGTTTCGGATGCCCCCGGGACGCCTCCCTCGGGAGGTGTTCCTGGCATGTCCCTCCGGGAGGAGACCCCGAGGAAGACCCAGGACACGCTGGTGTGACTATGTCGCCCAGCTGGCCTGGGAACGCCTTGGGGTCCTCCCGGAAGAGCTGGAGGCAGTATCCGGGGAGAGGGAAGTCTGGTTGTCCCTGCTCAGGCAGCTGCCCCCGCGACCCGGCCCCGGATAAGCGGATGAAAATGGATGGATGGATGGATGGCTCGGGTTTGATCGGCCACTGATTGTTGCCATCAGTCACAAAGGACTTGCTGGAAGGACCTAAAAAAAACATACTGAACCAAGAGGGAACTGTAAATACAAATTGAAGTCAGTAGTAAGAGAGCTAGTTAGCTGTTAGCAGCCAGTGAGCAGTAAAGTGCTGCTGTGTTTGACTAAGAGAGCTAACAAAGCTAACAGAGCTAACAGCTAACAGCAGAGTGAAACACTCAGTAGAGCTGAAAGTTTCTATTTAAAGAGCATTAAGTGTTAAACAGTGAAGTGCAGTTTAGTGACAACACAACATGTTTACAGTAACAGTATTTCAGCTGAGTACAGTTGGAGGTAGAAGTACTTTGAGTTTAGAGTTACAGATACTTCACATCATTGTACCAAACTGTGTTCAGACATGTAAGCAGATACCAGCAGTGACCAGGTGGTGGAGTCGTGGCTTCATGGTACAAAGACTGAAACAACTCAGACTGACACACAGAATGTTTCCCTAAATCTTTGTTACACAATTATTAATTAATTCTGTTTTTGCAGATTTAATTATGTGTAAAAAATGTGCATTATTATCTTATTTATTTATTTTTATTTCTATTTATTTATTTATTCACACATAACCAAGAGATAAACATATACAATTTAGACCAATTTGACATCTGTAATGGTCCTTTGGCATGTATGAAATGGGTCCCCCAAAGTAAGCTAGCTATTAGCTATTAAAATTAATCAAATGATCAGCATCGGCCAATACTGCTTCCATCAATTAGTGATTGGTGATCAGCCCCAAAAGTCATGATCAGGGCACCCTGATTGACTAATATATTAATGGACTGTTTATTGACTGTTTCATCCCTGATTCAAACTAAATTAAAGAAGATGAGAAAAAATAGATCAATAATAATGTTTAAAATTATTATGAAATTCAATGGAAGACAAATTAACTCACATGAAACATCAGCTGTCACACTTGTGCTAACTGACTGAGAGCTGCCATCTTGTTTGTTGTAGACTGCAGTACAGGAGATGTCCTTTCCATGATGAAGGTGAGAAGCAGTGAAGGTCAGAACAGAGGTCTGGACTTTAGTTCTGCCCAGATTCTCCGGCAGTGACTCCTGAATGTGACCCAGGCTGGAGCTCCATGTCAGAGCTGGTGGATGAGACAGACAAGGAGCTGGAGCAGAGCACTTCAAACTCACTGAGGTTCCCTCCTCTACCTTCAGTGTGGACGGAGTCAGAGTCGGTGTGGGTGGAACATCTGGTGGGAAAGTACATTTAGACCAATCAATAAATAAACAGTAATCATTACTTTTCTTCTTTATTTTATTTGCAAAATGCAGTAAATGCAACACAAGTTCACAGCAGTTCTAGAAAGTATCTGATGACTTAAGTGTTGGTAAATGGACTGTAAAACCTACCTGTGACTGAAATGTGCAACTTCTGCTTATGAAAATTATGTCTGAAGTTATTACATTCCACTCTTAAGAAATATTCTTTGCTGTGCTCAGGTCTCATGTTGTTCAGGGTTGTGCTGCAGTCTTTTCTTGTTAAGTCTCCTTTCAGTTCTCCTTTTATTGCACTTGATTGTGGATCACTGCTGTCAAACACAACAGTCTGACCAGATTTCCACAGTGCTCTACATGTTCCATCAATGTTTGAGTTAAATCTGGTCTCTACATCAAAGGAGCAGAGGATGGTCACACAGGATCCACTCAGAACCTCTATAGTCTTCGGTATAATGATCTTGAACTGTCCACACAGGGCAGCTGAAACACAAGACACAAATCTTTGAATATGTTCAAGTGAAAACTGCTTTATTAATAGGAGGACATTTGAATAAATAGATATTATTTGTTTTCACATTGCTTTTTCTCTCAGTGTTTGAAGAAAGGAAAATTGTACGCCTGTTAGAGTAAAGTTCTACAAAAAGCAGCTGAAGACTTTTGTAGCTCACTGTGTGTTAACTTTGCTGCAGCCTGTGTTGCTGAACGAACTTCAACTCACTTTGCAGCAGACAGCCAATGAGAAGGACAGTCAGAGCTGCAGCCATCTCTGTGTGTCAGGAGAGGCAGAAACTCTGGAGAACACACATGGAACAATTCACATCTTTAGTACATTTCATCTTTCATTATTTGATTATATTTGGTCGATGTCAGTGTAGGAAAGGCTCCCAAGAAGCCTGTTAGGGATTCTTAGACACTGAAACTCAAATAAATGACAACAAAATTAGATTCTACAAGGTGTTATCAAAATGTCATGAGGGAATGTCTACGCAGCATACACATACATGCTTCTAAATCACTATTTTAAAAGCTGTAACTAAAAAAGTGGATGAATCTTTACTAATCTAAAATACAATTCTCATAAATTTGCCAGTCTTTTATAAAAGATTGATAATAGAGATATTCAACAAAATCGTTAACAGCAGCCCCTTTCACACAGAGACGCCGCATTAACGGCGTTGGTTGTTCACACAGAGCGAAGCATCTCCACCTTAAAGACCAACCATTGTGTCTGACTCTGTCATTCGCGGGAACGGAGGCTGTTTTCTGGGGGGAAGTTCACTGAAGTCTCGGTCTGGAGGGTTGACGGTCGCGGGGATTTTTTTTCAACAATTGATGAGTCAAAGTTTTTTGCTGGTGACAGACACTGTTATTCAGCCAGAAATGTGACAAAGAGTCAGTAGATAAGCCGGCGTCGCGTATTGAGGGTTTGTCGGTCTGACAGTCTGATAGCTACGCATGTCCTTCACTCAACAAAATAAAGAAAACGTCCGACAAAACAACGTTACGTGACCAAACAAAAGTAATGTAGTAACTGTAACTGTCTTTGGCACCTTATATGAGGAAAAAAATACCGTAGTTATACCTGGAGAGGTTTCTGACCTCTAGCCTGTCCTACCAACTGCAACAAAATAATGATCGAAGGGAAAAAAAGGAAGCTATCATGTATGTGGAAGGCAAAAGTGACAAACACATTGTGTCTATATTTATCTACTTAATATGCAGTATCAAGACAACTAATATATTCAACAGTAACAAAATGTCCAAAACCCCAATAAACCGTCAACTTTAAATTGTTCCAAGGTGCTGAATCGAAATTAACCTTTCACAAAAGTTTTTGCAAAGTTTCAGTGTTTTGCTTTCTTTCTGTCTTTTAGATATCATGATGTCAAGTGACTTCAAGGTTCTGGAATTTAGTTTTGTATTCAAAAATAAATAATGATTCGATATGCATCATATTGAAGTTATCATGACTTACATTTTCTCCAGTTCTTTCGAGCTGACAGATGAAAGATGTAGAGAGGAGTGAAGTTCCTCAAATGTTTTTGCACCTTTATTTTATTTCAACAGCCTGCAAGAGTTGACTTGAAAATCAGGAAGTCACACCTAGTAGAACATGGTTGTGACGTTGAAATGTGAGAGAGGTTTAAACAGTCCAAGTAGTCAGTGTTTGGACACATACAATAAAATAACATTGTCTGTTATACCAACCATTTCAAATCTATGGTCTTGCCAACACTTTTGAATTGAATTTTCAATTAACAACAGAATCAAAAAGTAATTTAAAAAAATAAATAAATAATTACTATGAATAATCAGATAAAACTCAGCACTCAAATCTGAAGCGACCCTGATGTGCCACACACATTTAACACACTGTTCTCACCTCACTATGCAGAACATTGACAGCTTCAGTTTATTTTAAATCACTTCTTAACTACTCACTGACTCACAACCAACAAGAACAACACAATACATACAATGATTTCATTTTTTGGAATTTATATTTTCATAAACGTTACTGAAACACCACAATGCATCATGGAACATTAAGTCTGTTGATCGTTCAAGATCATTCTCTTCTTTTGAGAAAAAATGGACTCTTCTTTTCTGAAGCTTTGACGTTTGAAACATGTCTGAGCTTCATGTTAGGCTCACTACTGCAAGTCAGCATCATATGAAAGCCCCCCTGGTACCGGACCAGAGGGACTGACTGACTATGTGGTGTGTTTAGGTTGACCTGAAAAAAGAGTAACGTAACAACTTTTGTTTTGAAATAAGACAGATCCCTCCATGTTTTGTCCTCTAAAGTAAGGATGTTGGCATCACAATGCACAAAGCTTAACATAGAAAATCATCATTTCCTTTCTTTGAGGTGCTGTATCTTAGGCAACTGGACCTGTTTCAGTTTATTGAAGATGTTTCACCTCTCATCCAAGAGGCTTCTTCAGTTCTAACTAACTGGAGAGGAGTTACATAAACTCTATGTGGGAGTGTCTTTACAGAGTCGTGAAGGAACGTGTGAGCTCTGAGTTTCCACTTGTATGTTGCTGACCTGACCGGCCTTCATGTGGGTTGCAAGGGCTTATGTGAAATTTCCTTTCTTGTCCTCACTATTATACGTGCCTAACTTATAATTCTCTGAAACAGGGAGCACTGTGCTTTATTTTTATTGGTACTAAACTTTCATCTTGTGGTTTGCTGTTGTAGGGTGAAACTCCTACCCAACAACAACATCTAGCTGTCTATTTCTATTCTCTATTTTCTTTTTTCTGATAAAGGAAAAAAACAACTATGAGCCTACACTAGATGGCAGTATGATTATATTCAGTAACTCTGAGCAGGAGATGGTTTACTTTCCTCAAATGTTAGTATCTTCTGAGAGGTTGTTATTTCCTGATGCAGTTGACAGTGTTTTCTGTCCCTCGGTCTGTGGTGTCAATAACCCCTGAATAGAGTGTTAAGGGAGGTTAATAGGCTAATTTTTCCAAGTGCCAAATGCACTGTTGTCTCATATGCAAGACTTCATTAGGTGAATTTCTCATAAGAGCTATTATTTATCACTAAGGTCATTTAGAAAATCCGAAAAGGGATGATGGACTCAATCAGCTGAACACTGGCAGCTGTACCCATCATCAGTCCACAAGAGTAAAATCCGACCTGATGTACATGACTCCAGGCAGGCCATGGGATTATTATATTTCAATGGTATGTGGGCACTTAAGATTAAATGCATTGTTTAAACCACCTTGGATATTTTTAACCCTAATAACAAAAAGTGGCAAGACAGTTAGCTGTTATTCCCACTAAGATTCACAATATTTGAAATTAAATATGATTTTAAATGTTACCAGGTCATTTGACAGAATACTAAGAAAGCTGGACCAAGAATACATAATCGTCTTTTAAAATAATTGCCTAAATAACAGACTAAACAAAAATAGCCAATAAAGCAAACAGCTCTAGAAAATAGCACATTCATCAAAACACTTTACATTTTTTAGTCTCCTGTAGGGCCGGGCAATATGGACTTCAGTCATATATTGTTCTTAAGAGGCTGAGTAAGTTTTTTATAGATCCGGCTTAAAGGGACAGTGTGTAATATATCAAGTATTTAGCGCCATCTAACTGTGAGGTACTACATTGCAACACTCCTTTGCTCACCCCTCCCGTTCTGAAGACGTTGGAGACTTTATGGAAGCTACGGTGGCCCTGAGGGACAAGAAACTCATTTTCAAAATATGGATTCTTTCCCAGCAGCGTTGAGTATTTCTACTGATTCAAGTAATGAGGTAAAGATGTAGTTGGTTATTGTTATTGTTAGTGACGGGCGCTTTTGCTGAGCTCCCTCTCAGTTGGGCAGTCAAGCTAGCTCTGAGCGAAAACACGTTTAGCCTTACTACGTAGTACCACGTAGTGCTTTGTGTCCCTCTCGGCAGTCCATAGTTTTTTTTAAACCGGAAAGACATGGCTGCCTCCATAAAGCTTGCCTGTGCTATGTATATTCAGATAGGTAATTCTTCGCTCAGGAGGATAAGTCAGATTGTTGGCAGAGCTAATTGTACACCAATGACGACTTACTTATGAACGAAGACGTTGATTTGAGTTAATAAATTAGTTTAATCGTTACACACTCTCCCTTTAATCTTGCACGCCAAAGCCACATTTGAGACGTCACAAGCACTTTGATTCAAACCGACTGTGATCAAAATAAGATGCAAAGACAGAGAGTACTATCCTGGTGAAAATATGCAGCTGATAAACATGGAATGATTTATAAATAGCTGGGCTGTGCATTCACTTTTTAAACAAAGCACTGGGGCTACGGAGGCTGAACATTTCGTAGCACAGACAACAGAACTGTAGCACGTGTATAGTGTCAACTCAATTGTAGTTTGAGAGTATTCAAATTGCTGTAGTTTAAAAAGTTGTCTGTAATGATCTGTCAAATGAATACAGTATATAAAAAAACTGCAGATATAGTTTTTTAACATAATAAATTATTTATTAATATTATTATGTAGATAACATGGACAGAGAGAGAGAAAGAGAGACTTTGTTTGCGTTACAGATGTCTCGTGTATGAAACGATGTATCATCACTGCGCTGCATTTTTACAATCACATCATACGATAGACAAAAACTACCAAGTAGAGTAACGATGCTCAACGATTCAGCTCGCAAAAACAAACTGGCAAAGAAATTAAAACCTTGCACAAAAAGAATGCTCTGCAAATATAGTACAGGCCCGGTTTGCATGTAGCAGAGTGATGCAAACTGGTATACAATATAAACAGTATTGAATATAGAAGAATACATCTCCAGACTTTACCAGTATACCTTATAAAAATTATATACGGCCCAGACACTGTGCTAGTGCCTGAACCTCTGTGAAAAAACATTTTATGGAGACATTTATACAAACTAAAAGACATGTTTGGACTGTCATCAGTCACCATTGTCATATAAACAGGAAAACATAAAACCTAATAATTTATTGTACACCTCAATTTCATTAATAGACCCGAGACCTTTACATTTGTTATTTCTGTGAGACAGTCAGAGAGGTACTAATTCTTTGTAAGGGATTAAACACTGACAATATAACATCATCTTATGTGTAACTTTTACCTAAAACACAGACAGTGCTTTAGAAATCATCACATCATCAGATGAAACAAATTCCAACCAACGTAAAAACAGAGTTTCTCCACAAGACTCAAATAATGCACTTTAAATTACTATTATATAAATACTGCACCTTATCCTCTGTGTTTTATTTTATTCTATTTCACTATACTGCCTCTCTTTTTATTCTATTGCTACTTAAGTAGTTGTATATAGTATTTTATTGTTTCTATCTATCTATCTATCTATCTATCTATCTATCTATCTATCTATCTATCTATCTATCTAAATGTAACTTGGGCGTATTCAGTGGAGACTGCCTTCTGTGCATTTTTTCCAGTGCACCTCTCCTCTTCCAGATAGAAGTTATTTTCCCCAGAGTGATCTTCCTTCTTCCTCCTTTTCTTCTTGCTTTTCCAAATCACGCTGGCGTACAACACGTCGCTGCCTTCCTCATCCTGCTTCTCTGAGCTTTGATTGGCAACATGTTGATGACCTAGTTGAGCTTCTAGTTTATCTGACTGTCTCATCACGTTGGTGTTGACATAAATATCCTCTTCAGACAAGAAAGACACCTGAAATAAAAATAAAACATCAGACGCACAGCTGGATTATGCCTTCTTTAATACCCAATGTAGAAAATGGTCTTTACCTTATTTTCCATTTCACCTGTCATGCCTCGACTCATCACAGCTCTGCTGGTGTCACCTGTGCACTCACTCTCTGTAGGTTTTTGACAGCCCTGAAAATAAAAAAGTGTTACACTCCATCCAGCTTACATCGACATATTCATTTTAACTTTGGGTTTTAGCTTGCTCATGATTTTGAGGGTGAGCTAGTCTTAATTTTGGACGCAAATTCGTCAACGCGCAGAGCTGTTGAACCCAGAAAACTTAAACTGGTACTAACAAAAACCGATCTGAAGTCAGTATTAATGCTGGATTTAAAGCAGACATATAATGCTCATGCTTAGGCTTATTGTTTTATTTTGGTTACTATTACAAACGGTTTACATGCTTAAGTCCTTAAAAAACACATCTGTTCTGCCATAGTGTTCCTCCACTGTCTGAAACACTAGTCGTCTTTAGACAGAGCACCAAGCCCCCAATTTGTCTGTCCTTTTGGCGGCTCGGTCCACGGTTTTAGATCAAGTCAGATTTTTAGAGTTGGATTTGTTGAATACAATATGATTGATTGTGCAGATTGAGAAATGATTTGTAAACCTATATTCCTTTTCTTTTTTATCAATGTCAATGTAGAAAAGGCTCCAAAGAAGACTGTAGAGGATTCTGAGACTCTGAAAGTCAACTGAATCCCAAGATAATTAAATTATTATGAATATTTAACACACTTGGGGGACATATTACAGCTTTTACATCACTCCCTTTAAAAACTTTGACTGAACAATTAAATTAATAACTGCTCTTTTTTTAAATCTTACAAATTGGCCAGACTTTTATGATGTTTTGTTGAGTCACTTTTACTTAACAAACATTGACCGACTGCTTCAATGTTTCTACTCAGTGTAAAAAATGTGAAAAAGTAAAAATTATTTTCTGACACTATGAATACAGGAGAGCTAAACTGTATGTTTCAGGCAAAAGCAATAATCAGTTGCATATTTTCTTTATGTATTTTCATTTATTTATTTTTTTTACAAAGCTATAATTTGTGTAAGGCAACAAATACACCCAAAAGTGACAATGTCCGAAAATACAGCTGAAACATTTTGGTGTTTAATAGAATTTTTCCACCTTTAACAAAGTTTCAGTGGTTTTTTTTCCCTTTCAACTTTCACCCCTGTTAGGGGGAGCTTGTGCAGGACACAGCAGGTTTGGAGCAGTAAATGTGTTTATTGTCAGGTGAGGACTGTAGGCAGGCAAATGAGGCTGGCTAGAGTGGGGTGGGTGAGGCAGCGTGGCAGGCAGGTAATGGCGGGTTGGTGGGCAGGCTGAAGAGTGGGTGATGATCCTGAGCACAAAGAAACACAGCAATTTAGCACAGAAAAACGCACAAGGAGGCTAAAGCACTATAGGAGCCGTAAGGTATCTACCACAGTAGTGAAACAACAATCTGGCGGTGAGTGGTTGGAAAGCCAGGGTAGAAGTGCTGCAGGTTGATGAGCTGATGAGAGGCAGGTGTGCAGACTGGGCGGAGTGAAGAACCAGGAAGCTCAGCTGAGCCAGGAGGGAGAGCCACACCCATGCCAGGACACACACAAATACAACTGCAGAGAGACAGACAGGGGGCAATGGAAACACGAGGGAGGGAAAAACAAAACACAGGAACACACTAGGAATCTTCGGAGGCCCCAGCCACAGCCGTAACAACCCCCCTTCCTCCAAAAACTCCACTGGCTCCCTGTCCCACAACAGATCCAATTCAAAATACTCCTCCTCACTCATCAAGCCCCCCCCCACACACACACCTCACCAACCTGCTCCACCACCACAACCCATCCCGTACCCTCCGCTCCTCCGACACAAACTTCCTCCCTCCACCACGCAGGACCAACCACCGGACCTGGGGTGACAGAGCCTTCTCAGTAGCTGCTCCTCCCTCTGGAACTCCCTCCCCAAACACATCAGAGACTGTACAGAGCTCACAACCTTCACAACACTCACCAAAACTCACCTTTTTAAAACTGCTTTTAATGCATAACTTGTCTCTTTTTGTGTTTTTAGTGTGTTGTTTTTATTATTCTGCTTTTAAACCTGTAAAGTGTCTTTGTTTACCCTGAAAAGCGCTTTATAAATAAATGTATTATTATTATTATAATTATTATTATTATTATTATTATTACTTTTGAAATTGTTCATTGACCTGAAGTCAGGTGATTTAATATTTAAGCTTCTAGAATTAAGTTGTATTATCAGCATGAATGTTCATGAGTTGATGTGTCGTATAGGAGTTAGGATGACTCACCTTTTCTTCAGATCTTACAGTACACCATGAAAGATGAACAGAGAAGTGAAGTTCCTTCAGAGTTGTGCTGCTTTTTCAAACATCCTGCAAACGTTGACTTGAAAATGAGGAAGTCACAGAAGTGGACATGGGTGTAACAACGGACATTTTAAATGTTTTTTTTAGTTCAACATGTGTCTTGATCCTAGTTTTCACTTTACTGATCACAAAAAGCCTTTTCATCCAAATATTCACCTAAAAGTGTTTGTAGCACCGACCTGATAAGGGGAATTCCTGCAAATCAATTATACATGACAAAACTGTGTAATTAGCCTTTATTGTCAAAGTGATTCACACAGTTACTATAAAAACAATAACATTGTAATATTTAACACTGATTAACCAGTGTGGTTCCACTCAAGGCCGGATTACCCAATGGGCTTCATGGGCATAGTTCCAGGGGCCCACGTGCGTATGGGCGTATGGCAAATTGAAGTTGCACACAGTGAAAGCACTACACCCTAAGTTATTTTTAAACCGATTATTATTGTCATTACTGCTATTTGTATAATTTCTACAAGTCATCGTTTAAGTTGAGTGACAGTGAGCAGTAGGAGGACGGTCAGTTCACCTCCCAGAGCCTCGCTGAATCCCTGACAATCCCAGAATTGTGCCCAGGGGCTCCTGCCCTCTTGATCCCGGCCTGGTTCCACTGGCTGCATATTGAAGTGCCCTTGAGCAAGACACTCCACCCTAAAATGCTCTTGATGGCTGATCCATCAGCGAGAGAGCAAATGTGTGAATTGCTGTTTCAGCCTCCACCATCAGTGTGTAAATGTGTAAAGGCGTGGGTGAATGTGGCAGGTGTTGCATTTACCAACGGGACATTATTTGTGCAAAGTGAATGACTAAAACATAACTGTTAAAGGGTAACTCCAACAATTAATACATCAAAGTGTGTTTACAGGTCTTGGGGAGTACTACTTTACTGTACTGTACTGTACTGCTGGTATGTGAAAAAAAAGTCCTTTGTTGTGCCAGAGGAATCTGCATGTAATCTCATAAATTGCCTTCAGTGATGTCACTCAGTGCTGAAATGACATTGTGGTAATGTAGGCAGCACAATTTGAAGAGGAAGGAGAATTTATGGAATATAAAAGGAGATATTGTCGGTTCTGCTGTATCGGTTTTGATAATTTGATTTCAAACTGTCCATAATGAGTTAAACAGTGTAATAGGAGTGTAATTCTACAACAGTGGACGGATTATCCAAATACCCACAGTGTAACTGAGCCCCTGGGTGACATGAAAATGGCTTGGTTGGGTTCAAGAAAAGATCATGTTTTGGGTTGAAATGATGATGTGAAGATTCAAGGACCTTTGTTTTAATGATAACACATAACGCATAACAAACACTCGGTTAAGCATGTTAAACGGTTGTGGTCATGCTGATAAAAATGACTCACAAGTTACTGGGGCTGCAACGATTAGTCGACGTAATCGATTAAGTCGACAATAAAAATTTGTCGACACGAAATTTGTGCGTCGATGCGTCGTATTTATTATTGTTATTATTATTCATCATCATTTAAAAAAAAAAAGATTTGAGCCGGAGCAAATCGCTTTAGCACCGCTACTAGAATGCGCACCACAGTGTGGCATAGAAGAAGAAGACGGTTCCGCAGAAGAAGAAGAAGAATATGAATGATGGCGGAACATGTTGAGGAGAGCAGGGAAGCGAAACCAAACACGTCCAAAGTTTGGGAATATTTTCGGGCGGCAACCTCCCATCTTCAATATATGACGTTACATATACGTGTGACTCTGTAGTAGAGCTCAGATCGAGCCCAAAAACATCAAACCTGCCCCGACCCCTCGCACGTTGAGTCCTGGCCCGGCCCGGCCTCAGTAACAAGTAATCTACCGCGTTAATATTTCCAAACCAGTAATCAGATTAAAGTTACTTATTCAAGTCAGTGTGTTATTATTATTTGTGTCATTTTCCTCAGTAAATATATGTATTTTTGCTTTCTTCTTGCGTCCTTGTCCACTCCTATGTCGCTTAAGTCGCTTTTGTCACCCTGTCCGTCCTTGCTTCTAAATTTAAAGGGCCCGCACGCCACTCGCGTTAAACACCACCACGCAACTACTGCTGTAGCAGCCCATCCATTTACCGACATCGTTGATCAGGGAAAGTTACTTGATAAAGTCATTAATTAGCATGCTACGTTGCAACGCTAGTATGCAATAATTTCTCTCCTTTCTTACAAACATATTACACAATTAAAAGCGACCTTCCTCCACGCATCGGCCATCTTTAATTGATCCCTATTAGAGTTTAGATTCTCTGCCCGAGCCCGACCCGACTATCCTTGGGCCAGGCCCTTGATCAAGCATTTGTGTTTTGTATTTTTTTAATAACTCAAAATAATGACTGTATTTCCAGCTACAAAACGCGCATATCTCTCCTCCCTCCATGTTGTTTGTGTAGCTGCATGGTCTAACATGTGAGTCAGTTGTCCTCATGCTGAACTTGTTGCACATGTGACATCACTCCCTGAGACGCAAGAAGAAAGCAAAAATATATATTTTTACTAGGGAAAATGACAACAATAATAGTAACACACAGTGACTTAAATAAGTTCTTTAATCTGATTACTGGTTTGGATATATCAATGTGTTAGATTAGTCGTTACTGAAAAAAGTGGTCAGCTCATAATTACAGTTAATATGTCGGGCTGGGCTCGGGTCAGGTCGGGTCGGGCTTAATTTTGTGGGCCCGATCTAAACTCTAATCCCTATAGGCGAACAGGGTCAAATCGTAGAGGACCGGGTGTTCTGCTACGGCAGCAATCAACATTTCCAGTGCCATCTCACAACGAATGTTTGGTAGGAGCCAAAACTACGCGGGTTGTTCTCTGGGACCGACCTGACCGAGGGACGACAGCAGAACGACACATCCCCATTGGTTATGGCATGGATTTTCCACCTTTTCCACCAAGACGCGTCATAGCTCATTACATAAAGTTGGAGGATTTTTACCTTTGTTTTTCCTGCTAATCCACCTATTCCACCCGCCTCCGCCTTTTCCACCTTTCCCTCCTTGTCCGCCTGGCTCCCAATACACAATGAATGACTTCCGGGATCATTTTCCTCTTTATGCACCTTTGGTCTGAACGTACAGTTAGTGAGTAGATAACTAGAAATGACCAGTTAGTGAGGGGAACTAATGATGTTGAAGTGAAATGTTTTGTTGACCCATACATCCACACTGTCCTCCTCCTGGATAACAAAGTCACCTCACTTCCTCCTGTCATGTCTAGTGCAGATGAGAGTTGGTCAAGAGAGAGTTCGACACAATATTTCTGTTCTAGCAGTTCTTTATTGCTTGCAAGCAAGAGTCACTCATCAGCAGTACATAGATGATGACTGAAGAGAGGCGGTCTCTCCTCATCCTTTTATAGTAGCAGAAGCCAATACACGAAATTGCAGCTGTCACAAGGTTACATGTTAACTCACTAATACAAATTCCCACCATCTCCACATCCACCTCAAGTTACACACCGACTTTCCATAGCTTCTGTGTTATACACCAACCATTGTCAGAGCACATATCCCCAGAAGAGGTCACAGTAGAGGTTAAAAAAAAACCTTCAGGATGAACTCCTTAACTGAGCTCTTACTTATGTTTTGTCTTTTACAGCACTCTATATCATTTACAATATTTGTTAGATTTTATATACAAGAACAACATATTAAAATAATAAAGGGGCATTAGAGAATTTCCCTCACACTCCTTTGCTCCCATTATAATTACTATGGACTCCAGAGACGTATTTGCCAAAAAACGTGCCGTTACTCTTTTTTGGAGGACAGTCTCTAGTATTGCTAGATGAAGCTTATCGTAGGAAAGAGACACAATTTTGGTGTAGTAGTCAAATAATCAACAAGCACTACCATTGTTTTTCCAAATGATTTTTTTTTCTTTTGCCAAAAAAGTCGCATTTTTCAATGCCTGAACATACCCCAAAACTCACCAAACTTGGAATATAGGTCACACCTGGCAAAACATTTTATAATCTATTGTCGTCCTGAATTTCCACCACTAGGTGGCGCTACAATCAAGGAAAGTGTGTTTTGGCTCATAAGTCCCATATACTTTGTCGTACATTCAAAAACCTTATATATATTACACCACTTATATTGCATCTTTGTTGTTGTATTATGCATAAGTAGTGGTTTGCATATAAGTTAGCGATATTACTGGTGAACCTTAAAATCTTATGCTCATATAGCAGCTTATTTAGAGATGTGTATTTGATTTAACTGCTGAATAACACGTTGAGCATTGTTGTAACACAGTTCATTTCCTTTCTTTCTTTTCAGACCACACACACACACACACACACAAACATACTTTGTACAGTTATGTTAAAGTACAACCTCATTAAAAGAAGTCAAATCAGATCTCTCTCTCCAAGTGCCTTGATTCTCTGCCCGGAATCATAGTCCATAATCTGCCGCCTCAACCAGCAGTCCTTTTACTGAGGCTCGCTCTCAAACAGAAACTGTTCACCTTTTTAAGCTCTTTCAGCCCTCTTACTTTTCAGCCCTTCTGCCTTTTCAGCTTTTGAAATATTCTGCTTTTTCTGCAAATTCTTGACAATTCAGCCTTGCTAATGGCGAGTCAATTCTGTTTAACAGTCTGTAGGGTCAAACAATGTAGTCCTCTCATTATTTGTTCTTTATGTAGATTGCAGGGAGTTCTTCTGATTTCAGTATACATTGTTTAATACTGGCAGGAGGAGCAGCCCACCATATTTCAAACTTCATTTGAAGGAGCAGCTTGACGGTCTTCTCTTTTGGGTAGACAGGCTTCCTCCACCAGAGGGCAGAGCTGCCTTGCTAATGGATACAAACCTCTGTTTAAGAGTCTGTAAGTTGACAGAGTGTACTCCTCTCTTTATTTGTTCTTCATGTAGATTGCAGGGAGTTCTTTTGACTCCAGCATACATTGTTCAATACCGGCAGGAGGAGCAGCCCACCAAATTATAAAGGAACAACTAGTAGGGCGGCTTAGCTGAAAAATCGTACAGTCGGTACAGTTAAGGCCAAAGGCTGTCTGAAAAAAATTGGATACATGGTGGATGTGGTGGCCATTTTAAAAATGGCTGCCATTGACAACAGTATTCAGAATAATTTTCTTAATTGCATGGTATAAAATATGATGCTGATGATCTTGTTAGTTTAATTCTATACAATAAAAATTCAAGATGATTGTCACGATCAGCATGAACATTGTAATTGTAATAAAGTTTTGTATATTGCCTATCACAGGGTCGATCTTTATAAATATTTATACATTTTATCATGCAGAAATAAAATCTGCAATGTGTAGTAAGCCCAGAATCTTCCTTTGTTTTCACAGTTCAAGATGGCCACCATTTCCTTGCATAGTGACATGTTGATATCACAATTCAAGTCCTTCAATTCATTGGAAAGATCAGATGTGACTTGACCATTGCAATATGCCTCGAGTTCATATTTGTCATATGCTCGGCTTTAGGTAGGCCTATAACTAGATAAATAAAACATATTTTAAATCTTATTTTGTTTACAATTAGCTCACAAAATAAAAAACTTTTTCAAGAAAAACCCTTCTTTTCCCCCACTGACGCCCTGTTCCACATAGAACTTTTCAAATGGTGGATTGCTGTTAATATAGGACTACTTGGTAAGAAGATACCGCAGAACCATGTCTGCTTTATTTAGGCTTGAAAATAGATAATTAATAGATAATAAATTAAACTTATTTTAGGAAAAACCCATATTATTTTGCCATTAACAACCTGTTCCACATAAAAAGTAAACGTGCTAACATGCCAATACCACGTTTCAAATAGTGGACCGCTGTCCTCATCAAACCACCCCTTGCTGATCTGTCCTCAATTACTCCATGCACACATGAGGAAGCTGACACTCACATGTTATGACATGTGGCCCATGCAGTATGAAATGATCACAAGAAAATTATGATCCAAACTGTTCATACTGATATTGTGGTTCAAGCTGTGGCAGCAGCTCAAGGTCTAAAGGCAGGAGATGAGCTTTGGTTGGAATTTGGTACTGGAAATGATACCTAGCAGCCCATGAAATCTCAGCTGCACTTGGGCCTGAAAAGGCACGTGCTCTTCCAGTGTTTCATGCTTTGACTGGCTGTGACACAGCATCAAGCTTTGCTCGGCATGGGAAAAAGACTGCATGGGTTGTGTGGGCTATCTTTCCAGAGCTGACAAATGCCCTATTGGAATTGTCTTCTGCTCCACATAACATTCTACAGGAGGTAATGGCAACTATTGAAAGGTTTATAATCCTGCTCTATGATCGAACCAGCACATCCACAAACATAGACCAAGCTAGGAGGAAGTTATTTGCAAAGAGGCACAATGTGCAGTCAATCCCTCCAACAAAGGCAATGGCCACATACTAAAAGTTGCCACCTGAATTCCTTATCATAGAAATGTGTGATTTGACCCCAATATCATTCATATCACAGGAATCCATGCAACTTTGAAGCAGTAACAATTTTCAAACCAGTCATGGCAGCCATCTTGAAAAATAACAGCCATCTTTAAATGTATTTGTATCATTGATGTACAAACTCCAATGAGGTAAATAAATGTAGCTAACTATATCATTAATATCATATTATAATCAACACACAAAAGAAAATTCACATGGAAATGGTAGTCAAAGGCGGCAATTTTGAAAAATGGCTTCCAAATTGAAAATTTGGGATGGCCCCATATCTAATTTTTTTTTGGACTGTCTTTGGCTATATGTGCACCAAATTTCATGCTTTTATCACAAAGTGCACGATTCTTTGGAATTATGCTTTTAAGCCGCCCCACTAAACTTCCCCAACGGAAGGTGTTGCGTGGACAACGCAATGGCAGCATGCATCGACAGCAGCATACCCCGAAGCGTGTGGACTGCGAAGGGACCGTTCATCGCTGCTTGCAGCTTTAATTTTGTAATTACACTTTGTTTCAAAGACTTGTTTCTTTAATCAAGTGCCACGTGAATCCTGTTCTGTCCATTTTCCTTCACAATATTTCATTTCCTATTAAGAAAATCACGAGAAAGACGTCTTGTCTCCTAATGTATTTTCTGTTCTAAATCAAACTTACTTCTCCAGACCAGCAGAGCTTCAAGTCCAACAAAAGTGAAAACCTCACCACCTCGAACATTAAAATGTAGTGCAATCAAGCACACTACGATGAAGTTTAAAACAGACTTGACAAAATTTCACATGAAAGTTTTCATAGAGAAAGTATTCATTTGAATTACATTTTATACTTGTGATGTTTTGTGAATGTTTCTCCACAGAAACTAAATATTCATAAACACTCATAACTAAGTGTGAATTTGAAGCATTTCATAAAAAAGCAGAGTAACAAAGTATGAAGTATGAAAAAACCTTTCATTATGTTATCTGATAAGTATCAGGTTCATCGTCGGAGGAAGCTGACGTGGTCATTTTGGAGTTTGGCCGATGACATCATACTCTGGAGACAGGTCTCTACGCTCCAGTGACATGTAGGTTCTGTCCTCTTCTTCTGGCTTCACACTCTTTCTTGCTTTGCTTTTAGGAAACAAGAGAAACATACATATACTTGTTAATTTCTCTCTTCTATGGACCATCCTTCTCTGAATCAGCAAAGCCTTCAACAAAATCTATACAATCTATTGTAACATCATACCAAAGGAACACCACGTAGATTGTCAAAAAGACGTTCACACAGAGAGATACACCAGCACCAGCCAAGAGAAGAAGTCCGCTGTACGGTCCAAGATACTGTTCAGGACCTGTCAGAAGAAATAACATAACACTCATCAGATCACTGTTGAGGGTTACTTTTATTCAACAGTGGCTCAGTTATCCTGTATGCATAGCCTGTGATACATTTTACAATTATTAGCAAGGCAGAAGAAATGAGTATTCAGGGTACGTGTCATGATGGCATCATGGCAGCCCTCCTCTTCCCTCTTGTGTAGTTGTCTGTTTTCCCCTGTGTGTGATCCTGGATGTTTTTTCCCCTGCTCTGTTTCTGTCTCTCTGCGTGAGTTGCTAGGCATGGCTATCTCCCTGCAGGTTGCAGCCAGGTGGAAATCGTCAGCACTAATCACCCCCCTCCCCCCAGTATAAGAAGACCGGCTTCAGATTCACTGGTCGTCAGATCATTCAGTCAGCAAGAGTGGTACTGTTGAAGAGATCCTGGCTCCTTTAAGTCTGTTGTTTTTCCAGTGACCTTCACTTGTGCAGCTAACCCTCCCTTCTGTTCTTTTTTGTCACAGTTCACTTCATTTGCTTGCTTAAACCATTCCACCTGCCTGCTCGCTCGTCACCTGCCAGCCCTGTTCAGGATTATTTGTTTGTTCACTCAGAGGACGGCATTGCCACGTGGAGGGACGACACTCTGATTCACTGGGCACGCTCTGGAGAGCTCACCACCAACCACCACCCATCACTGGGATCCCAGAACACGCCACCCCTCCCCAACCCCCGCAAACTTTGTTCTGGTTACTGGTTGCACATTAAATCACATTAAATTTGACTCTGTGTAACATGTCTTGCATTTGGGTCCAGTTCTACCATGCATCGTTCACAACAGTACGTCTTAGAATCTAGATTATGAGTAATAATGGAGGAAATACTACAGTGTTTATATGTAAAGTCATAGGCTGAGTAAATAAGTATCAAAGAAATACAACAAAAATGATAATTTCCAATTAATCAACAGAACTTGTATTGAGCACAAAGACAAACCGTGAGGCTCGAGGTTGTCGACAAAAAGTCTCTGAGTAGTTGATCCCAGGGAGTTGGAGCTGTTGCAGAGCAAAGTGGAAAGATCCCTCTGTTGTGGTTGACTCACAGTGATGCTGCTGCTCAGACCTGAGATGTTTAGAGGCTCACTGCTGATGGCAAACCTGTCAGAGTGATTGACAGGTAACCCATCCAAATACCACTGTAGAGCAGGAGGAGGATTCCCCACAGTCTCACAGGAACAGTTGAGCTGGTCTGCAGTTTGAATGCAGTCATATGAGGACAGGATCTGTGGAGCAACTGTGATGATCACAGAGAAGACAGACATGAGTAAGCTAAAGTCATGTTTGATCAGGTTTGACCAGATGTAATGATATAACAAGGTGATCATTGAAACTTTGCGAGTGAAGAAAATTAGTTGAAACACATTGAGTGCTTTATTGTGCTCATTCAGTGATCTGTGTAAATATTAGAGATGCACCGATCGATCGGCAACCGATCGCAATCGGCCGATAATGCCCCTATCGGTTTTGATCGGAGTTCTCAAAATAGATCACATCAGGCCGATCAGATGACGTTTAAGTATAAAGACAGTGCATTAACTGCATGCAGGGAGGGAATTTCATGGCCGCCGTTGCCCCGCGCCACAGTGGCCTCTGTGCCCTGGTCCGGTCAGCGTAGCGAGCTTGCCCTGAATTACAGCCACCTGAGTGCACAGTAGTCACTCACAGTAACTTCAGTGAGTTTGCGGTTCGCGCAGGTGGAGTCTCATCATCACGATGATCTCACGTGAAAGCCTCTCAAACAGCAGCAGCGTCTCAAAACAGAAGAACGACACTTACAGCACAGCGAGCGAGCGCAGCGTAACGATGATACGTAACTGACTTATGAGTTATTGATCCGGGAAGTTCGAATCTGTGAATATATTTCCAACTTTACCGGACTAAATCCTACCACATAAGTGCATCCTTGTTAAAACACAAACGACGGCTCTTTCCTACCATACTACGATAGACAACGACCTACAACCGTATGTTAATCAAAACGAGCGTCTGGACATTAACTCTGGTCTCTATGGTCAGCCGTCTGTGAGACGAGGGCGCAGGGACCGTCTACAAAGTGCAACACCGAAAAGAGAAACTACAACAAATATTCAATAACTTCACTATTATTCAGAGTGTAGTGTCACCAAAATCACTCCACACATCATTGGTCTCCTGCTGGTTATTCTACAATTTTTTGTTTTGGAAAAATGTGCTTTGCCATAATTTTGGGGAATTTCTATTGGGAGAAATATTCAATAACACTAATATTCAGTGTGGTGTCACAAAAATCACCTCACCCTAACCCTACTTAACAAAAACTACTTTCTAATGTAACTTTAACTTGATTTTGGTATTAAAAAATGTTTTAATACACAATCCATGTCTTATTATAAATTAGGATGTTATGGTATCAGTCTGAAAGGTAAATCAACACATTTTACTCAGTGGCCTTTGTGCCCTGTATGTGGCCTTGGTGCCCCTAAAAAAAAAGTGCAGGCCAAATGGACTCGCCCCTAAAATGACAAAAGTCCCTCCCTGACTGCATTCCCACTAGTAAGCTACAGTTACTCTATGTAAGCTGAATCCAAGTTGTCTCTAAGAGAGTCTCTAGAGTGTGAAATATTGCACATTGCCTCAGCCTGCAATAAAACGGTGGTCAATTCATGATACTTTCTCATCTCCTAATTTTTATACTTAATAATACAATGTCAATGTTGTGTAAGAAGAATCATTAATTAAATATATTAAAGTTACACAAGACAACAATATAGAAGAATTTATGGATTTGACGCTGTGATCAGTGATCGGCAATATCGGGATCGGCAGATACTGCTTTTGGTGATCGGTGATCGGCCCCAAAAATCCTGATCGGTGCATCTCTAGTAAATATATTTGTAAATAAATTGATTGCAGCTATTTTAGCCGAGGGTTATGTTGTTATGTTGTTGTTGGGTTATGGTCACCACTGGGTCGACTAGTAACATCGACACGGAATTGATTAAAGTTTGTGACCAGGAGTTGGTGGACAAAGGGAGAAAGATCCAGGTGGCAGTTCACATCAGACACCAAAGACCACTTGTGATACTTACACTGAACATCTATTTGACTGATGTTGGAACGTCCAGATCCAATAGCATTTTCTGCCTCGCAGAAAAAAGGACCACTGTCTCTGGAAGCTTTAATGTTGAAAACATGTCCAGTCCCCATGACAGTCTCCTGGCCTCCGTCAGCTCTGTACCAGGTGTAGCTACTTACTGCAGGGTTGGCAGTACTGCTGCATGTCAGAGTAACTCTGCTGTTCTCTGGTACTGGACCAGAGGGATGGACTGACACTGTTGTGTTTTTTGGTGGATCTGAAAAAAGTTGAATTATTTGTATTATTTATATTTGTAATGTTATCACATATTTACAATTAAATAAATACAGATAATGCCCCATTTTCCCCCCCAAAAAATTGACCCCCAATATGCTTTGCAGTTTAAAATCGTTTCATTTTTTCTCTTGTGATGTGGATCCTGCCCACTCCAATTTGATAACTCGACCAAAGAAAGGATCAATTAAAGGGACAGAACACAATCTTTCACAGACAGACTCAGTTTATCATGGACTACAGAAACCCTTTACATTTACTTCACTTGTGCTGTTGAAACCTGAATTTTCAAGCTTCTGGAACATAAACTTCATAGTAAACTACAACCGCAACAAGACTTCTTGCTGTTTCTGAACTTCAACTCACCTTTTGGACTGTTAGGAATCCTATGCAAATGTGTTTTAAAAGCATTAACATAATTGCTTATATATTATGTCGGCATTAGAAATTTTGGAAAAATAGTTTGAATACTTCCAATCTACCAGATGTGGTAAGTAAATAATTTCTAAAATTCTAAATTTTCTCTTCTACATTTACTGGGAAATATTGTCCTATAATGTAAGCGATGGAGGACTGCCAGGACCAGAGTGGTTTCAAATAGCCTCTTGTCTGACCAACAGTCCAAAACCCAGACGTTTAATTTACAATGTTATAAAAGAGAAAAAAAGCTGAAAAACCTAATATTTTGAGTTGATCAACTTAAGCATTATTAGAATAATTGTTTCATCCCTGATTCAGACAAAGTCATGAAAACTAAGAGACAAGAGATCAGTTTATAATTATGATGAATTTCAGCAGAGGACAAATTAACTCACCTGAAATATCAACTTTCAAACTTGTGCTAACTGACTGAGTGCTGCCATCTTGTTTGTTGTAGACTGCAGTACAGAGGATTTTCTTTCCATGATGAAGGTGAGAAGCAGTGAAGGTCAGAACAGAGGTCTGGACTTTAGTTCTGTCCAGATTCTCCTGCAGTGACTCCTGAATGTGACCCAGGCTGGAGGTCCATGTCAGAGCTGGAGGATGAGACAGACAGGGAGCTGGAGCAGAGCACTTCAAGCTCACTGAGGTTCCCTCCTCCACCTTCAGTGTGGACGGAGTCAGAGTCGGTGTGGTTGGAACATCTGGTGAGAAAGTACATTTGGACCAATCAATAAATAAACAGTAATCATTACTCTTCATCTTTATTTTATTTACAAAATACAATAAAAACAAAATGAAGTCAAAGCAGTTCTACAAGGAGCTGCTGACTGAAGTATAAGAAGATGGACTTTAAAACTTACCCTTGACTAAAATGTGCAGCTGTGTTTGAAAAAAATTATATTGCACACGTTCGCATTCAAGTCTGAAAAAATACTTCTTGCTGTTCTCAGGTCTCATGTTGTTCAGGGTTGTGGTGCAGTCTCTGTTTTTTAAATTTCCTGTCAAATGTCCTCTAGTTTGTGGATTCCTGCTGTCAAACACAACAGTCTCTTCATCATATTTCCACATTGCTTTACATGTTTCATCCACTTTTGATTTATATTTGTCCTCTACGCCAAAGGAGCAGGGGATGGTCACACAGGATCCACTCAGAACCTCTATAGTCTGTGGCATGAAGGTCTTAAATTGTGCAGACCCTGAAACACAAGACACAAATCTTTGAATAACAAGTGAATACTGCTTTACAGTAATTACGACATTTTACTGTTGGGCTGCTTGCAAAAATCTCAGCATGATCACTTTATTCATACAGTGACCCAAAATGACTGTAAAGCTCCTGTTTTGTCCTCACACTCCTTTGTTTTGTAGATTTGTTTAGACTTGGACTCATCATTATGAAGGAAATATTGATTGCAGTTTTTAAAAGTTAATCTTTCAGGAAAAATACTTTCGATGAATAACTTATTACAATAGTTGACAATTCTCTTTTCTGTCTTATGTCTTTTTCTGTTGGTGGATAACAAAAGATGCTAAGGTTGGATCGGCCACTGATTGTTGCCATCTAGTATTTGTTTCAAATACTGTAGCGTGATCAGTCACAAAAGACTTGCTGGTAGGACCTAATAAACCTATTAAAAACCTGTTGAACCAAGAGGGGACTGTCAATCGAAGTCAGCAGGAAAAGAGCTGTTAGCTGTTAGCAGCCAGTGAGGAGTGGAGTCCTGCTGTGTTTGGCTTACAGAACTAACAGCTAACAGAGCTAACAGCTAACAGAACTAACAGCTAACAGAGCTAACAGCTAAAAGAGCTAACAGCTTCCAGCATAGTGAAACACTCAGTCGAGCTGAAAGTTTCTATTTAAAGAACATGAAGTGTTAAACAGTGAAGTGCAGTTTAGTGACAACACAACATGTTTACAGTAACAGTATTTCAGCTGAGTACAGTTTGAGGTAGAAGTACTTTGAGTTTAGAGTTACAGATACTTAACATCATTTTACCAAACTGTGTTCAGACATGTCAACAGATACCAGCAGTGACCAGGTGGTGGAGTCGTGGCTCCATGGTACAAAGACTGAAACAACTCAGACTGACACACAGAATGTTTCCCTAATTCTTTGTTACACAATTATCAATAAATTCTATTTTTACAGATTTAGTTATGTGTAAAATATTTGTATTATTATCTTATCAAGCAAAATAAATCAAATTATTTCTTCAACATTTTAATGGTTTTTTTTATTATGCCACTAAAAACTGAGAACTAGAGGTGACAATAAGGTAAAGAAGCATCCTTTTGACTGATGATTATCATCGGCCAATACTGCTTCCATCAATTAGTGATTGGTGATCAGCCACAAAAGTCATGATAAGGGCACCCTGATCGACTAATGTATTAATGGACTGTTTAATTAACTGTTTCAGCCCTGATTCAAACTAAGTCAAATAAGATAAGAAAAAAATAGATCAATAATAATGTTTCAAATTATTATGAAATGTAACGGAGGACAAATTAACTCACATGAAACATCAGCTGTCAAACCTGTGCCTACTGACTGAGAGCTGCCATCTTGTTTGTTGTAGACTGCAGTACAGGAGATTTCCTTTCCATGATGAAGGCGAGAAGCAGTGAAGGTCAGAACAGAAGTCTGGACTTTAGTTCCGTCCAGATTCTCCTGCAGTGACTTCCAAATGTGACCCAGGCTGGAGCTCCATGTCAGAGATGGAGGATGAGACAGACAGGGAGCTGGAGCAGAGCACTTCAAACTCACTGAGGTTCCCTCCTCCACCTTCAGTGTGGACGGAGTCAGAGTCGGTGTGGGTGGATCATCTGGTGAGAAAGTACAATTGGATCAATCAATAAATAAACAGCAATCATTACTCTACATCTTTATTTTACTTAGAAAATACCATAAAAGCAAAATAAAGTCAAAGTAGTTCTACAAGGAGCTGTTGACTTAAGTATAATAAAATTGCCTTTAAAACCTACCTTTGACTAAAATGTCCACTTGTCTTGTTTTAAAATCGTATTTAAGGCTATTGTCGCATTCAAGTCCGAAAAAATACTTGTTGCTGTTCTCAGGTCTCATGTTGTTCAGGGTCGTGGTGCAGTCTCTGTCTTTTAAGTTTCCTGTAAAATGTCCTCTAGTTTGTGGATTACTGCTGTCAAACACAACAATCCCTTCATAATTTTTCCACACTGCTTTACATGTTTCATCCACATTTGATTCATATTTGTCCTCTACATCAAAGGAGCAGGGGATGGTCACACAGGATCCACTCAGAACCTCTATAGTCTGTGGCATGAAGGTCATAAACTGTGCAGACCCTGAAACACAAGACACAAATCTTTGAATAACAACTGAATACTGCTTTACAGTAATGAGAAAATTTTACTGTTGGGTTGCTTTGCTAAAATCTCAGCATGATCACTTTATTCATAAAATGATAGAAAACGACTGCAAAGCTCCTGTTTTGTCCTCACACTCCTTTATTTTGTAGATTTCTCTATACTTGGACTCATCATTATGAAGGAAATGTTTATTGCAGTTTTTTAAAGTTAATCTTTCAGAAAAATTCTTTTTGATTAATCACTTATTAAAATTGTTAACAATTCTTTTTTCTGTATTATGTCTGTTTCTGTTGATGGATTACAAAAGATGCTCAGGTTTGATCGGCCACTGATTGTTGCCATCAGTCACAGAGGACTTGCTGGTAGGACCTAATAAACATATTTAAAACATAGTGAACTAAGAGGGAACTGTAAATCTAAATTGTAGTCAGCATTAAGAGAGCTAGTTAGCTGTTAGCAGCCAGTGAGTAATAAAGTCCTGCTGTGTTTGACTAACAGAGCTAACAGCTTACAGAGCTAACAGCTAACAGAGCTAACAGCTAACAGAGCTAACAGCTTCCAGTAGAGTGAAACACTCAGTGGAGCTGAAAGTTTCTATTTAAAGAACGTGAAGTGTTAAACAGTGAAGTGAAGTTTAGTGACAACACAACATGTTTACAGTTTACAGTACCCTTGTCTATTAATGTATTAATATACTGTTTAATTGACTGTTTCAGTACTGTTTCAAACTCGGTAACTAATTATAATGTGTAAAATGATGATGAATTTCAATACAATACAAACTCACATGAAATATCAGCTGTCAAACTTGTGCTAACTGACTGAGAGCTGCCATCTAATTTGTTGTAGACTGCAGTACAGGAGATTTCCTTTCCATGATGAAGGCGAGAAGCAGTGAAGTTCAGAACAGAGGTCCGGACTTTAGTTCTGTCCTGATTCTCCTGCAGTGACTCCTGAATGTGACCCAGGCTGGAGCTCCATGTCAGAGCTGGAGGATGAGACAGACAGGGAGCTGGAGCAGAGCACTTCAAACTCACTGAGGTTCCCTCCTCCACCTTCAGTGTGGACGGAGTCAGAGTCGGTGTGGGTGGAACATCTGTGGGAAAGTACATTTGGACCAATCAATAAATAAACAGTAATCATTACTCTACATCTTTATTTTATTTGCAAAATGCAGTAAATGCAACACAAGGTCACAGCAGTTCTAGAAAGGATATTATGACTGAAGTGTTGGTAAATGGACTGTAAAACCTACCTGTGACTGAAATGTGCAACTTCTGGGCAAGAAAACTATGTCTGAAGTTATTACATTGCACTCTTAAGTAATATTCTTTGCTGTGCTCAGGTCTCATGTTGTTTAGGGTTGTGCTGCAGTCTTTTCTTGTTAGGTCTCCTTTCAGTTCTCCTTGTATTGCACTTGATTGTAGATCACTGCTGTCAAACATGAAAGTCTGTTCATCATATTTCCACATAGCTCTACAGGTTCCATCAAGGCGTGAGTCAAATCTGGTCTCTACATCAAAGGAGCAGGGGATGGTCACACAGGATCCACTCAGAACCTCTATAGTCTCTGGTATGATGGTCTTGAACTGTCCACACAGGGCAGCTGAAACACAAGACACAAATCTTTGAATATATTCAAGTGAAAACTGCTTTACAGTGATAGAAGGACATTTGAATAAATAGATATTATTTGTTTTCACATTGCTTTCTTTCTCAGTGTTTGAAGAAAGGAAAATAGTGCGCCCGTTAGAATAAAGTTGTTTAGTAGCTCACTGTGTGTTAACTTTGCTTCTCCCTGTTTTGCTGAATGAACTTCAACTCACTTTGCAGCAGACAGCCAATGAGGAGGACAGTCAGAGCTGCAGCCATCTCTGTGTGTCAGGAGAGGCAGAAACTCTGGAGAACACACATGGAACAATTCACATCTTTAGTGCATTTCATCTTTCATTATTTGATTATATTTGGTCAATGTCAGTGTAGGAAAGGCTCCCAAGAAGCCTGTTAGGGATTCAAATGAATGACAACAAAATTAGATTCTACAAGGTGTTATCAAAATGTCATGAGGAAATGGCTACGCAGCATACATATAACTCTTGCTGCTTCTAAATCACTATTTTAAAAGCTGTAACCAAAAAAGTAGGTGAATCTTTATTAATCTAAAATACAATTCTTATAAATTTGCCAGGCTTTTATAAAAGATTGATAATAGAGATATTCAACAACATCAATAACAGCAGCCCCTTTCACACAGAGACGCTGAGTTAACGCCACAGCGGCGGTTCACCAATTCTCCGCCATTGGTTGTTCACACAGAGCGAAGCATCTCCGCCTTAAAGACCAACCATTGTGTCTGACTCTGTCACTCGCGGGAACAGAGGCTGTTTTCTGGGGGGAAGTTCACTTAAGTCTCGGTCTGGAGGGATTTTTTTTCAACACAAACACTTGATGAGTCAAAGATTTTTGCTGGTGACAGACACTGTTATTCAGCCAGAAATGTGACAAAGAGTCAGTAGATAAGCCGGCGTTGCGTATTGAGGGCTTGTCGGTCTGATAGTCTGATAATCTCTCTATAAAAGCAAGGAATCTCTGTCTGTCTGTCTGTGTGTGTGTGTGTGTGTGTGTGTGTGTGTGTGTGTGTGTGTGTGTGTGTTCCTCAGATATCTCTACGGATCAGGATCAGACTGACCTGAGACTTTCAACATGGCTGCTGCGTGTTTCAAGGGTGTGCGACTTTGCATTTGTTTGGACTGCAATGATACCATTAATAAATTATTTCATAAATGCTTTACAAATTCGCGAGCATTGTCCACCGGAGCCACCACAGTCACGTGTGCACCAGAGCCAATCATTGCAGATCCCATCGCTACCCCCCACCTTAAGAAACAAGCAGATTTATACCTGCAGCGGCTCAGTCCCATTCTGTTCTGTTCTGTGCATCTAAACTGACTGTTGTGGATTAATGAGACTAAAAGAGTCCACACAAGTCTGTTCCGGTCTGAGGAGATCCGGAGACGCGCGGACAACAAAGTCGAATCAGATCTGTGGATGTTCGTGTGTAGCTAGCTGCTAGCCGCAGCTACACACGCACCAGCAAGTCCAAAACCGGACTTAGGATAAATAATGTCCGCCATTTAAATGTAAATAGTTACATAAAATTTTATGAATTATAAATATAATATAAATATTTAGCAAACAACAATTTATATTTGCATTATAAGTAATACAAAATGGTTTGTTAAACATATTTGTGGTTTAAAGTAAAAAAAAAAAATGTTACTTTTTCCTACTCGGATTTTATGGGTTTTTTGTGTGATTTTAGGTCCATTGTGTTAATACAGTTTGTCAAAATAAAAGAATAACTGTACAGTCACACATGTGAGGTTGTGCTGAAAATAATGACACCAAGTAAATAATTTTTAAGGTGTAATATAATGGCAAAATCAAAAATAGTCAAAAATGGCCAATTATACCCTGGAATATCAGATTTCACAACAAACCTAAATATCCCTGTCGTCCCACCTTCAAACACAGCCTCATTTGGCCATCCATGAAGAAGATACTTAACCTCCCACTTCTCTATAGGAATACATTTTTCTTACGGGCACTGCACTAGTAATAATAATAATAATAACTTTATTTATATAGCACCTTTCAAAAGCATGTTACAAGGTGCTGAATAACAGAAATAAAAACAGAAATGAAAAAATACCAAATACAATTGCCTGACAACAACAAAAACAACAAAAAATAAAATAAAATAAAAGCATAGTAAAGCTGCCAAAAATTAAAATAGGAATGAAAAATTAGAAATTAAAAATCACACATCCTCAATAAGGTAATCATACAACGAATAATAAAACAAAATTAAGAGAAGGTCAATCGATAAAACTGAGTCTTTAGAAGAGATTTAAAAGAAGTCACTGATCTAGCCTGCCTGAGATCGCCGGGCAGGGAGTTCAGAAGCTGTGGAGCTCGGACAGCAAAGGCCCGTCCACCTTTTGTAATGAGACGGGACCTCAGGACCATGAGTAAAGCTGTGCCGGCGGATCGTTCAGGCTCGTAGGGTAAAAGCAGGTCACAGATATGGGCAGGAGCCTGACCATTCAGGACTTTAAAAACAAGTAGTTAAATCTTAAAATCAATTCTATAACTCACAGGCAGCCAGTGGAGAGCAGCAAGGGTTGGGGAGATATGGTCACTTTTCTTTGTACCTGTTTAAAGCCTGGCAGCAGTATTCTGAAACAGTTGCAGTCTACGGATGTTTCCCTTGATAGCTACACATGTCCTTCACTCAACAAAATTAAGAAAATGTCTGACAAAACAACGTTACATGACCAAACAAAAACAACATAGTAACTGTAACTGTCTTTGGCACCTTATATGAGGAAAAAAATACCGTAGTTATACCTGGAGAGGTTTCTGACCTCTAGCCTGTCCTACCAACTGCAACGAAATAATGATCGAAGGTGAAAAAAAGGAAGCTATCACGTATGTGGAAGGCAAAAGTGACAAACACTTTGTGTCTTTATTTATCTACTTAATATGCAGTATCAAAAGCAACTAATATATTCAACAGTAACAAAATGTCCAAAACCCCAATAAACCGTCAACGTTAAAATGTTCCAAGGTGCTGAATCGAAATAAACCTTTCACAAAAGTTTTCACAAAGTTTCAGTGTTTTGCTTTCTTTCTGTCTTTTAGATATCATGATGTCAAGTGACTTCATGGTTTTGGAATTTAGTTTTGTATTCAAAAATAAATAATGATTCGATCAGAAGCAGAATGCTCTGCATCATATTGAAGTTATCATGACTTACATTTTCTCCAGTTCTTTCGAGCTGACAGATGAAAGATGTAGAGAGGAGTGAAGTTCCTCAAATGTTTTTGCACCTTTATTTTATTTCAACAGCATGCAAGAGTAGACTTGAAAATCAGGAAGTCACACCTAGTAGAACATGGTTGTGACGTTGAAATGTGAGAGAGGTTTAAACAGTACAAGTAGTCAGTGTTTGGACACATACAATAAAATAACATTGTCTGTTATACCAACCATTTCAAATCTATGGTCTTGCCAACACTTTTGAATTGAATTTTCAATTAACAACAGAATCAAAAAGTAATAATAAAAAATAAAAAAATAATTACTATGAATAATCAGATAAAACTCAGCACTCAACTCTGAAGCGACCCTGATGTGCCACACACATTTAACACACTGTTCTCACCTCACTCTGACAGCTTCAACTTATTTTAAATCACTTCTTAACTACTCACTGACTCACAACCAACAAGAACAACACAATACATACAATGATTTCATTTTTTGGAATTTATATTTTCATAAACGTTACTGAAACACCACAATGCATTATGGAACATTAAGTCTGTTGATCGTTCAAGATCATTCTCTTCTTTGGAGGAAAAATGGACTCTCGTTTCCAGAGGCTTTCACGTTTGAAACATGTCTGAGCTTCATGTTAGGTTCACTACTGCAAGTTAGCATCATATTAAAGCCCCCCTGGTGCCGGACCAGAAGGACTGACTGACTGACTGACTATGTGGTGTGTTTAGGTTGACCTGAAAAAAGAGCAACGTAACAACTTTTGTTTTGAAATAAGACAGATCCCTCCATGTTTTGTCATCTAAAGTAAGGATGTTGGCATCACAATGCACAAAGCTTAACATAGAAGATCATAATTTCCTTTCTTCGAGGTGCTGTATCTTAGGCAACTGGACCTGTTTCAGTTTGTTGAAGATGTTTCACCTCTCATCCAAGAGGCTTCTTCAGTTCTAACTAACTGGAGAGGAATTACATAAACTCTATGTGGGAGTGTCTTTACAGAGTCGTGAAGGAACGTGTGAGCTCTGAGTTTCCACTTGTATGTTGTTGACCCGACCGGCCTTCATGCGGGTTGCAAGGGCTTATGTGAAATTTCCTTTCTTGTCCTCACTATTATACGCGCCTAACTTATAATTCTCTGAAACAGGGAGCGTTGTGCTTTATTTTAATTGGTACTAAACTTTCATCTTGTGGTTTGCTGTTGTATGGTGAAACTCCTACCCAACAACAACATCGAGCCGTCTGGATGGAACAGGTCTCTACAGTGACGAGGTTGCTGTTTCCTAAGTCTTTTACTCTGTGAGGTCATTTCTATTTTCTTTTTTCTGATAAAGGAAAAAAACAACTATGAGCCTACACTAGATGGCAGTATGATTATATTCAGTAACTCTGAGCAGGAGATGGTTTACTTTCCTCAAATGTCAGTATCTTTTGAGAGGTTGTTATTTCCTGATGCAGCTGACAGTGTTTTCTGTCCCTCGGTCTGTGGTGTCAATAACCCCTGAATAGAGTGTTAAGGGAGGTTAATAGGCTAATTTTTCCAAGTGCCAAATGCACTGTTGTCTCATATGCAAGACTTCATTAGGTGAATTTCTCATAAGAGCTATTATTTATCACTAAGGTCATTCAGAAAATCAGAAAAGGGATGATAGACTCAATCAGCTGAACACTGGCAGCTGTACCAATCATCAGTCCACAAGAGTAAAATCAGACCTGATGTACATGACTCCAGGCAGGCCATGGGATTATTATATTTTAATGGTATGTGGGCACTTAAGATTAAATGCATTGTTTAAACCACCTTGGATATTTTTAACCCTAATTACAAAAAGTGGCAAGACAGTTAGCTGTTATTCCCACTAAGATTCACAATATTTTAAATTAAATATGATTTTAAATGTTACCAGGTCATTGGACAGAATACTAAGAAAGCTGGACCAAGAATACATAATCGTCTTTTAGAATAATTGCCTAAATAACAGACTAAACAATAATAGCCAATAAAGCAAACAGCTCTAGAAAAACACTTTACATTTTTTAGTCTCTTGTAGGGCCAGGCAATATAGACTTCAGTCATATATTGTTCTTAAGAGGCTGAGTAATTTTTTTATAGATCCGGCTTAAAGGGACAGTGTGTCATATATCAAGTATTCAGCGCTATCTAACTGTGAGGTTCTACATTGCAACACTCCTTTGCTCACCCCTCCCGTTCTGAAGACGTTGGAGACGTTACAGAGGCTACGGTGGCCCTGAGGGACAAGAAACTCATTTTCAAAATATGGACTCTTTCCCAGCAGCGTCGAGTATTTCTACTGATTCAAGTAATGAGGTAAAGATGTAGTTGGTTATTGTTATTGTTAATGACGAGCGCTTTCACTGAGCTCCCTCTCAGTTGCGCAGTCAAGCTAGCTCTGAGCGAAAACGCGTTTAGCCTTACTACGTAGTACCACGTAGTGCTTTGTGTCCCTCTTGGCAGTCCATAGTGTATTTAAAACCGTAAAGACATGGCGGCCTCCATAGAGCTTGCCTGTGCTATGTATATTCAGATAGGTAATTCTTCGCTCAGGAGGATAAGTCAGATTGTTGGCAGAGGTAATTGTACATCAATGACGACTTACTTATGAATGAAGACCTTGATTTGAGTTAATAAATTACTTTAATCGTTACACACTGTCCCTTTAATCTTGCACGCCAAAGCCACATTTGAGACGTCACAAGCACTTTGATTCAAACCGACTGTGATCAAAATAAGATGCAAAGACAGAGAGTACTATCCTGGTGAAAATATGCAGCTGATAAACATGGAATGATTTATAAATAGCTGGGCTGTGCATTCACTTTTTAAACAAAGCACTGGGGCTACGAAGGCTGAACATTTCGTAGCACAGACAACAGAACTGTAGCACGTGTATAGTGTCAACTCAATTGTAGTTTGAGAGTATTCAAATTGCTGTAGTTTAAAAAGTTGTCTGTAATGATCTGTCAAATGAATAGAGTATATAAAAAAAACTGCAGATATAGTTTTTTAACATAATAAATTATTTATTAATATTATTATGTAGATAACATGGACAGAGAGAGAGAAAGAGAGACTTTGTTTGCGTTACAGATGTCTCGTGTATGAAACGATGTATCATCACTGCGCTGCATTTTTACAATCACATCATACGATAGACAAAAACTACCAAGTAGAGTAACGATGCTCAACGATTCAGCTTGCAAAAACAAACAGGCAAAGAAATTAAAACCTCACACAAAAAGAATGCTCAGCAAATATAGTACAGGCCCGGTTTGCATGTAGCAGAGTGATGCAAACTGGTATACAATATTAACCGTATTGAATATAGAAGACCTTTACATTTGTTATTTCTGTGAGACAGTCAGAGAGGTGCTGATTCTTTGTAAGGGATTAAACACTGACAATATAACATCATCTTATGTATAATCATTAACTAAAACACAGACAGTGCTTTAGAAATCATCACATTATCAGATGAAACAGATTCCAACCAACGTAAAAACAGAGTTTCTCCATAAGACTCAAATAATGCGCTTTAAATTACTATTATATAAATACTGCACCTTATCCTCTGTGTTTTATTCTATTCTATTTCACTATACTGCCTCTCTTTTTATTCTATTGCTACTTAAGTAGTTGTATATAGTATTTTATTGTTTCTATCTATCTATCTATCTATCTATCTATCTATCTATCTATCTATCTATCTATCTAAATGTAACTTGGGCGTATTCAGTGGAGACTGCCTTCTGTGCATTTTTTCCAGTGCACCTCTCCTCTTCCAGATAGAAGTTATTTTCCCCAGAGTGATCTTCCTTCTTCCTCCTTTCTTCTTGCTTTTCCAAATCACGCTGGCGTACAACACGTCGCTGCCTTCCTCATCCTGCTTCTCTGAGCTTTGATTGGCAACATGTTGATGACCTAGTTGAGCTTCTAGTTTATCTGACTGTCTCATCACATTGGTGTTGACATAAATATCCTCTTCAGACAAGAAAGACACCTGAAATAAAAATAAAACATCAGACGCACAGCTGGATTATGCCTACTTTAATACCCAATGTAGAAAATGGTCTTTACCTTATTTTCCATTTCACCTGTCATGCCTCGACTCATCACAGCTCTGCTGGTGTCACCTGTGCACTCACTCTCTGTAGGTTTTTGACAAACAGCCCTGAAAATAAGAAAGTGTTACACTCCGTCCAGCTTACATCGACATATTCATTTTAACTTTGGGTTTTAGGCTGCTCATGATTTTGAGGGTGAGCTAGTCTTAATTTTGGACGCAAATTTGTCAACATGCAGAGCTGTTGAACCCAGAAAACTTAAACTGGTACTAACAAAAACTGATCTGAAGTCAGTATTAATGCTGGATTTAAAGCAGACATATAATGCTCATGCTTAGGCTTATTGTTTTATTTTGGTTACTATTACAAACGGTTTACATGCTTAAGTCCTTAAAAAACACATCTGTTCTGCCATAGTGTTCCTCCACTGTCTGAAACACTAGTCGTCTTTAGACAGAGCACCAAGCCCCCAATTTGTCTGTCCTTTTGGCGGCTCGGTCCACGGTTTTAGATCAAGTCAGATTTTTAGAGTTGGATTTGTTGAATACAATATGATTGATTGTGCAGATTGAGAAATGATTTGTAAACCTATATTCCTTTTCTTTTTTATCAATGTCAATGTAGAAAAGGCTCCAAAGAAGACTGTAGAGGATTCTGAGACTCTGAAAGTCAACTGAATCCCAAGATAATTAAATTATTATGAATATTTAACACACTTGGGGGACATATACAGCTTTTACATCACTCCCTTTAAAACTTTGACTGAACAATTAAATTAATAACTGCTCTTTTTTTAAATCTTACAAATTGGCCAGACTTTTATGATGTTTTGTTGAGTCACTTTTACTTAACAAACATTGACCGACTGCTTCAATGTTTCTACTCAGTGTAAAAAATGTGAAAAAGTAAAAATTATTTTCTGACACTATGAATACAGGAGAGCTAAACTGTATGTTTCAGGCAAAAGCAATAATCAGTTGCATATTTTCTTCATGTATTTTCATTTATTTATTTTTTTTACAAAGCTATCATTTGTGTAAGGCAACCAAATACACCCAAAGTGACAATGTCCGAAAATACAGCTGAAACATTTTGGTGTTTAATAGAATTTTTCCACCTTTAACAAAGTTTCAGTGGTTTTTTTTTTCCCTTTCAACTTTCACCCCTGTTAGGGGGAGCTTGTGCAGGACACAGCAGGTTTGGAGCAGTAAATGTGTTATTGTCAGGTGAGGACTGTAGGCAGGCAAATGAGGGCTGGCTAGAGTGGGGGTGGGTGAGGGCAGCGTGGCAGGCAGGTAATGGCGGGTTGGTGGGCAGGCTGAAGAGTGGGTGATGATCCTGAGCACAAGAAGAACACAGCAATTTAGCACAGAAAACGCACAAGGAGGCTAAAGCACTATAGGAGCCGTAAGGTATCTACCACAGTAGTGAAACAACAATCTGGCGGTGAGTGGTTGGAAAGCCAGGTAGAAGTGCTGCAGGTTGATGAGCTGATGAGAGGCAGGTGTGCAGACTGGGCGGAGTGAAGAACCAGGAAGCTCAGTGAGCCAGGAGGGAGAGCCACACCCATGCCAGGACACACACCAAATACAACTGCAGAGAGACAGACAGGGGGCAATGGAAACACGAGGGAGGGAAAAAACAAAACACAGGAACACACTAGGAATCTTCGGAGGCCCAGCACACAGCCGTAACAACCCCCCTTCCTCCAAAACTCCACTGGCTCCCTGTCCCACAACAGATCCAATTCAAAATACTCCTCCTCACTCATCAGCCCCCCCCCACACACACACCTCACCAACCTGCTCCACCACCACAACCCATCCCGTACCCTCCGCCTCCTCCGACACAAACTTCCTCCCTCCACCACGCAGGACCAACCACCGGACCTGGGGTGACAGAGCCTTCTCAGTAGCTGCTCCTCCCTCTGGAACTCCCTCCCCAAACACATCAGAGACTGTACAGAGCTCACAACCTTCACAACACTCACCAAAACTCACCTTTTAAAAACTGCTTTTAATGCATAACTTGTCTCTTTTTGTGTTTTTAGTGTGTTGTTTTTATTATTCTGCTTTTAACCTGTAAAGTGTCTTTGTTTACCCTGAAAAGCGCTTTATAAATAAATGTATTATTATTATTATAATTATTATTATTATTATTATATTACTTTTGAAAATTGTTCATTGACCTGAAGTCAGGTGATTTAATATTTAAGCTTCTAGAATTAAGTTGTATTATCAGCATGAATGTTCATGAGTTGATGTGTCGTATAGGAGTTAGGATGACTCACCTTTCTTCAGATCTTACAGTACAACCATGAAAGATGAACAGAGAAGTGAAGTTCCTTCAGAGTTGTGCTGCTTTTTCAAACATCCTGCAAACGTTGACTTGAAAATGAGGAAGTCACAGAAGTGGACATGGGTGTAACAACGGACATTTTAAATGTTTTTTTTTAGTTCAACATGTGTCTTGATCCTAGTTTTCACTTTACTGATCACAAAAAGCCTTTTCATCCAAATATTCACCTAAAAGTGTTTGTAGCACCGACCTGATAAGGGGAATTCCTGCAAATCAATTATACATGACAAAACTGTGTAATTAGCCTTTATGTCAAAGTGATTCACACAGTTACTATAAAAACAATAACATTGTAATATTTAACACTGATTAACCAGTGTGGTTCCACTCAGGCCGGATTACCCAATGGGCTTCATGGGCATAGTTCCAGGGGCCCACGTGCGTATGGGCGTATGGCAAATTGAAGTTGCACACAGTGAAAGCACTACACCCTAAGTTATTTTTAATCCGATTATTATTGTCATTACTGCTATTTGTATAATTTCTACAAGTCATCGTTTAAGTTGAGTGACAGTGAGCAGTAGGAGGACGGTCAGTTCACCTCCCAGAGCCTCGCTGAATCCCTGACAATCCCAGAATTGTGCCCAGGGGCTCCTGCCCTCTTGATCCCGGCCTGGTTCCACTGGCTGCATATTGAAGTGCCCTTGAGCAAGACACTCCACCCTAAAATGCTCTTGATGGCTGATCCATCAGCGAGAGAGCAAATGTGAATTGCTGTTTCAGCCTCCACCATCAGTGTGTAAATGTGTAAAGGCGTGGGTGAATGTGGCAGGTGTTGCATTTACCAACGGGACATTATTTGTGCAAAGTGAATGACTAAAACATAACTGTTAAAGGGTAACTCCAACAATTAATACATCAAAGTGTGTTTACAGGTCT